>NC_141914.1:19473842-19625567 GCF_057802395.1 Ceratotherium simum simum | reverse complement strand
AAAGCACGGGCTCCCTCCTCCTACCTTGGGCCTTTGCTTGCACTGTGCTCTTCTTACCGTAAGCACCTAGTCCACCTATTACCTCCTTCCTCCCTCCCCCTTCAGATCTCAGCGCAGGCATTGATGCCTCAGGAGAGCACCCCCTGCGTCTCCCCAGACAGGATCAGGTCCCCTGTTATGTGTTGTCTGAGCCACCTGACTTCAGAGCACTTACCACAATTTGAAATTTCATATTTATGCAATTATTATATTAATGTCTGTTTCTCCCACCAGATTGTAACATGCACGAGGCAGGAACCACGTCTCTTTTACTCTCTACCTTGTGTGCGTCACCTAGCATAATGTTTACCTCACTCTCAAATTGTTAAATTAATTCATGCATCATGGATTTATTTTCAATTTATATCATTCAATTTGATGCTTTATTCCTTCTTTTGGTCTCTTATTGTGTTATCTGATAAATTTGCTCATAATATTTAGTTCACCTTGTGGTTAATGTGCTTCTATCAAATCAATCATCGGTACTACAGAAAAAAAATGAATAATCCTTTTTGTGATTTCCCAACCTAAGTGACAACAGGAGACCAAATTGAGTTTGTTAGTCTAAACACAAATTTAAACTATGATAATTTCATATTTTTCAGTTAATTAATATATATAAAATTTATTACTATTTCTGAACATTTAGAGAGGTGGGCCTAAAGTTATATATCTAAATAGACTGAAATTATATGTGACTGAGTACAAACTCTCTATTTATTACTGACTTTGAAGCATGTTTATTAAAGATGGTCTTTGAACTTTTCCTCTATATCATGGAGAGAGCTCCAGACATTTCTAGAACACTCATTAGTATTTGCAGCACCAACAAATCCGTATAGCAAGTGTGTCTGAGAGAAGGTTCCCATCCCAGGTGAACTGTGACGAAGCATGGAGACGCTCTCCACTCAGTAGTTTATGGATTGTTTCACTCTAAACGTAACGGCCACTTCTCTAGATAGCTCAGAGGGCAAAAATGTTCAGAAAATTTTAATTTCTATAGGAGTCTAGGGTTTGATTACAGCAAGTGTTTATATACAATAATGCTATTTTTTGTATGTACACGATGGAGGGAGAGAGAAGCCAGGCTGTTCATGGAAGAACAATTTACTCTAATTAAAATTCAATATGCTGGAATGAGAATTTTAGTTTAAATAAATATCCTTAACATTTAGTGTATTAGTTTAATAATAATATATTAGTTTAATAATATGTATGTTGGCTCTGTGCTCAATCAGCGCTATAAAACAAGTCGCCCCCTGCATGCATGCATCTTATATTCCAACGTGGCAACTCTTCGTGTATGTCAATCAAGCTTACCAGGAGTTACTTTTGGTTCAAGGGCAATTTCAGAGATACTGATAAAGTTCTGTTCTCTTGCTTGAAGCTCTGCATCTGTAGCTGTGTGCCTGAAATCAACCCTCTCTTGCCAGAAACCTACTTGTCCACAGGAGACTGGCCTGCAGGCTAAAGAAGGAAACCACACCCAGGTCAGCCAGAGTGGTTTCTCTCTGGGAGGCTAGGCAAGAGAGGACCCCACTAGTTGCGACTATTGGCCCCTCAGTTGCTTTGGCACTATTCGAATGGACTGCTCCCACTCTGGCAGTATGTGTGGCCTTATTTTTGGAATGACATGGCACTACAGAGCCACTCCCATACTAAGGCCTGGATGAGAATTTGTCCTAATATTTACATGGCCCACCTATGGAGGAATCGGATGGAGGAGAGAGGTAAAATAACACAGATCAAATGGCCGCCCAGTAGACGGGGTACTGTTCTTGTGTGGAAAAGACCAATGTTCAAACCCTCCCATCTGTCTCTCAAATGAGTACTTTTTATATACCACCTTTTATTTTTCTATATAATTTTACCTTGCAATACGAAATAGGTTCGATGAGTTTCCCACATGAGAAATAACCACTTTGCAGCAAAAATGGGACCAGAAGCACTTGAAAGTGGCAGACTACATTATATCACTTTTGGTTTCTTGGTACAAGAATACACACAGCACTCCATTCTGTTTGTCAACCAGTGTGTCTTCTATCTGCAAGAGCAACTTGCTGCAGAACTTTGCTATCTACCTTGACAAGTTCTAATACTGTTCAGTTGGCAAGATATGACAAGGTTACTTCTCGAGGTAATGCTAAGTGGCAAGACACTCATTTACTTAGAAATGAAATAGAAAAAGAAGCTTACTTAATTCTTATTAGACACTATTTAGAGATTGCAATGTTTGCACAAGCTGTTTCTCAGGAACAATTTTCTTTAACCCTAACCCTATTCTTAAGGTTGGCGTGCTCATGCATAACAGCTGCAGAATATAGGCCGTTGTCTTTTATTTCAATGGCACTTAGCAGATTCTCTCCATCTGACATGTATAATGCTGCGTTTCTGTTTCCTTCCTTTGACAGAAATGAATGCCGGCCAAAAAGTGGAAACCAAAATAGCAAAATAAAAATATTTTTAAAGTGGAACAATTTCAAAACTGGGCACATGGATGAGAAATGAAAAATGAATGTCGTTCGAATATGTTCTGACCTAAAACCTTTAAAATAACTTGAGGATCTTTTAGTGGGAAAGAGAAAATGATTTTTCTAGAATTTTGTACAGGAGTGGGAATTGGTGGAGAGAGAGGTAACCTCTTGCCCCTCAAGACCTTGATGGATTAGTCCTGGTCCAAGCAGAGTGCTGACATCACAGCCATCAAGAGAAGAGTGAGAGGAGGAGAGGGGAAGGCAGTGGCTCATTTGCAATATGGCCACCACTGAGCTGCCCAACACATTAAGTTGAAACTAAGGAGCCAACACTCACAACTGACAATCGTTCAATCCTCCAGCAATTAAGGGAAAATGTGAGGAGTGGAGCAGAGGGAAGTTTTTCTCACCCTTATAATCTCCAAGATGCAGATTATTTGTTTAAGGATTAGAAGAGCAGTAACCTAAGCTGCATGTGGCCACTTAGATGCCCCTATGCGCCATTTACCTCTCTGGAACTCATTTTCCTTAACTGTAAACTCTGAGAAGAATGGGTCATTGATGGCAAATCCGATTCATGTTTTGTTTGGTCTTTATGGTTTTACACATTGAAGTAAGTGCCAAGTTAAAAAAAAAAAAATTAGGAGATTTGTATTTAGCTTTCCTTGGCAAAAATCAATCGCTGGTGACATCATATCTGAATGGTTACAATGTACTGGACCTGATGAAAAGCTGTCCCTTTTAAATTGTTTACGATTGCCATGGTCAACCTCTCAGTTGTCTTCCACCAGCCAACTTCACTGAAGTTATTGCCTGTGTTTTGTAGGCATTTGGGTTTTTAATACCTCTTATGATTCCCAGTATCACTTCCAGCTATAGCAACTGTTATCCTTTGATATAGAGATATTCTTCCTCCTGTGCAGTTAATTATAATCCCATTAAAAACTGCCCTCTGACATATGGTCTGTTCAGTTTGTAAACTTCTGGATTGTAAGGACAGTGTGTGTTTAATGTGCTTTGTGCAGTGTGCATCATAATACCTTGTGTAGGTTCTTTTCCATGATTTCCATGAACATGTTTGTTTTCTAGTTGTTTCTTATTTAAAACATCATCTTCATCAGCTTTTTAAGAAACCCCATTAACACTGCATTTACCATTGCCCCTGACAGGCTGTTCCCCACAGCTCAGGGATCTGAAGCTTTCTGGGGTGGAGAGTTCCTAGAAATCACAATGAGCACTTAACCTAAATGTACCTGAGTGATGGGATTTATTAAAATTTAAATTGACCAACTGATTTCATTTAGTTCTACACCCTGATTCATTTTAATCTATAGGCATATGTGCATGTGCTAATTTGCATGGCCAATACACAGGTGCATACCATGCATATTTATTTTAAATAATTTGGAATGTTAATTTTGTAGATATGTTAAAGAAATTTTAAGTTTAGAGAAATCACGACATGGAAGTTTGGCAGCATTGGGAGTCTGTAGTATTCAGTGATACACATATGCGACGTAACTTATCAAAAATAACTTCTCAATTATACAAAATATATTACTTATATTTTATTATTTTAAAATATATATTTTAGATATTATTTTTCACATTATATTTCACTTAATTCTCTCCACAAATTCAAGGAAGATGATATTTTCTAAAAACAGAAAGGAGATGGTTTTATTGAGTATGTCTTTGGGGCCAGCCCGTGGCTTAGCGGTTAAGTGCACACGCTCCGCTACTGGCGACCTGGGTTCGGATCCCCGGCGGTCACCAATGCACCGCTTCTCCGGCCATGCTGAGGCTGCATCCCACATACAGCAACTAGAAGCATGTGCAACTATGACATACAACTATCTACTGGGGCTTTGGGGTAAAAAAAGGAGGAGGATTGGCAATAGATGTTAGCTCAGGGCCAGTCTTCCTCAGCAAAAAGAGGAGGATTAGCATGGATGTTAGCTCAGGGCTGATCTTCCTCACACAAAAAAATAATAAAAATAAATAATGAGTATGTCTCTAACTTCCTTGATGTCAGACTATGATACAGTATAAAACAGGTAAAAGTAGGGCTCCCTCAGTGGAAGCAAACCAAAAGACTCCAAGCCCTGTTTATTTGTGTCCATTCACGTCTCTCTTGCCCATCCCAGGAGCCTGAGGCACCTCAACAGAGCTCCAGGGCTCTTCAAAAATTTGTTTGAAACCACTGGATTAGATATTCTCTGGTATTCTTTTAGACCAATAGTTTGTAAATCTGGATGTCATTTGTATGTATCTTCGATTTTTTTTGTGATATAATTTGATATCAATAAGTGTCTTTGAGACTACATTAGCTGCACTTTTTTTCCTGATGACTAAACAAGCATATTTAATTGTCATGAACTCATGAATACTTTTATATGTTTGCTGCCAAAATGAAATTTGCCATTAGTCTTTAAGGTAGAATTAGTTTTTTTTTTTTTTCTTAACAGTTTTTGGGAATACTGAAACACACAAATATGATAAGTGATCTTGTATGTGCACATTTTCCAGCTTAAATACTAGAGTTCCTGAAGACCAGCTTTCCAAATCTGATCTAAAGGATGTTATGTCTTACTTACCAGCTCTACTATTGCTTTTATACTGTCATAAAGACTTAACGATATCCCATCAAGACACATTAACATTTCCCTTGGGCTGGGATGATATGAAACCTACCTAAATCCTTTAACTTTTTATAATCTCTTCTTAATAACTAGTCTTATATTTCAGAGGAAGTGAAGAGCCTGTTTGAGGGGTGCAAATGAGCAATGCAAAGCCCATACATTGACTGTACAATCAAGCATGAAAAGACAAGGAAGAAAAAGCCCTGGGGAAGCTTAAAGAAAGCACTTGAAGGATATCCAGACTAAAAATGACATCCATGTGCCCCTCTGAACCACCATGATATTGTGTACTAGCCCAGGAGCCCAGGGCATTTCTCTCCTGGCTAAGATATAGGTACCCAAGTCAGGGTGGCAGACAGGACAGAAACCACAGATTTCCCTGGAGCACGTATGTGTGAACAAGAGCATAGATACTAGATGAAAAACATTCTAGTGCTCAGTCTTGTTTCCTTCTTTAAAATTGGGCATATTAATATTTTATTTTCACCAGGCTGTGGGGAAGGTATATATTATTGATGAGATCATGTTTTGTAGAGTTTCAGAATGTCTGGCTTTTCCAGGTCTATTATCTTCCCAGCATTTTACAGTGTAGAGAGCCCTGCAAAGAGAATCTTCCACGATTCCAGGGCGCAATAATGGAGAATAGATTGCATGAGTGGTTTTATTTCTATCCTTCCTGGTTCTGTCATCCTTTTTCCCTCTTCCTCCCTCCCCCACATTTTCCCTCCTCTGTTTGTTGAAGTAGGGTCTAGAAGCCAGTGAAAGGAAAGGATGGTTGCTTTGCATAGCTATTTCCAGGGGCTGTGGGAGATAGCCACACTGAGAGCAGTCCTGAGACCCTCTCGGTCTTCCTCCCAATCATCCGAACAATGTGAAAAAAGAGTGAAGAGATGGACAGTATTCTGATTGAGGAGCATAGAGCAGGGAGTCCCATGTCAGTCCTTGTGTTTTGTGACTTTGATTCCCTTTTGCTAAAAGAGTATATCATAGTGATTGCCTTTCACCTATTGATCTAGTTTTGGAGATAACTGAAAACAAGCTAGAAGTAGTGATAGTGGGTCTTAGGCACTCATTTCGTCATCTAGCCACTTAAATATCCTTTGTCATCACAGAGTAAGACGGAAAACTCCACAGGTTTCCTTTTTCTTTGTGATTGGATAATGAAAGTTTCCAAAACCATGGTGAGCAGATCTGTTGCTCAAAATCATTTTCTCAAGCAATGTTTTCCAGCAGTCATTCTTGTCCTCACTTTATTATTTCCTATCTGCTTGGAATTGCAATAAGAATGAAGAGGGTAGAGGAATGCGGATGCTGGTCAGAGCAGTGATGGGCACAGGCTACAGGGGGATAGATGATTATTATGATCATACTCTCATCTACATAGCAACTCCATTTCTCTGTCCATCTGTGTCCAGTCACCTTCACTCTGCAACCACCTGAGCCTGAGGATGTTATGGGAACCATTGCAATGCTGACTATGTGGTTTGGGTTCCACGTGTCCCTGTAATCAGCTGATATCTGGAAGAGCTATGAGAATGTGTAAAACCTCTATTCTGGAAAATTAGTAAATGGAAATTTTTCATATTTTCTTTTGGTTCATCCTGCCCTTAAATTTTAAGTCCCTTTGTTATCTAAATCCATGGATTGCAGCTGTAGTCAAACATTGTAGCCATATTTTCTCTGTATTCAGGGAAAGTGACAGCTTGAATCTTAAGTGTATCTCTTAAATTGCTCAATGTAAACAATTCCACTGCCCAGGCTAGAGGGAGATAGAGAATAATTATACATCTGTCTAGTATTTTTCCACGTTAAGTGTTCTTTTTCCTACTTGACAAACCTTCATTTCAACCACAGACTAACAAATTATTAAAAATCACACAGAGCTGATGAGTAGTCATCCAACCAGGTCAGGTGGTCCAATTTTTAGGCCCCAAATATTTCCTGATTTAGTTACTTCCAACTTCACAGAGATGCATGGTTGTCCTTTTCATGACTCTGTCCTTGTAGTTAATTTAATTTACAAAGAATCCAAGATCAGCACTTGTGTAGTAAATAAATTAATTGCTTAATATAATTTCTCAATCATAAATCTCACACCCACCACATTTTGAGATCAATAAATATTTTCCTTGAATAATACTCTCATTTTCAAAAGTTCAGAATGCTACAGCTGCCAACTGAGTCCCCTTAGGGGCTTAAAAACATTAGTCAGCATGACAGGCTTCATCCTGGCTGACAATGGTTTCACCTCTACTTCAATCCACCTATCTTTTTATACTTTTTCTTTTTCTCTCTCTCCTCCTCATCTCTCTTAGTGAAACTGTGCTAATTGCCACTAAGAGGGCTTATCTATGAAAGGGCCGTTTTGAGGTCCTGGCAAATGTATATCCCTGCAGAAAGATGCAGAGGAATTACCTGGATACGCAACAGCTGGCTGGCCCTTCTTTCCCCCAACTGAATTTCATGTCCCTAGGTTGAGAGTAACTCTGCTGACCCACTACTGGATTTTGAAGCTTAAGTTATGTGGACGTTTATTTTCATTTGCAAATAAATATTTCATTAGGAATGAATGAAACTTGTTTTTCCCCAGTATCTTGAAAATAATAACTTAATCGACTTATGATTTTAAAAAAAGTTATATTTGCTCAAGTAAAGTATTTTAGTTTAGTTATTTTTTTCCCCCAAAACGTCAGGGTGACTTCAATAAGATCCTGGGCCGGGAAGCTGAACTTGAATCCAGCTTATGGTTTTCATGATAGATGGTATTTGAAGTCAAGTAATACACATGTCTGTGCAAGTGGGAAGCAAATGTGTTACCCATAATCTGGTAGGATATAGATTGGCACAGAAGCTGGTTTAAGAGTAGGAGAAGACCTGGGAGGTCAGGAATTGTGGTAGGTATTTGATGTCAGCTCACAGTAGGGTATAATGGATGGGTTTAATACCAATAAAAACAACTGGTCAGTTGGCCAACTACAGGGACAGAATGAAAGGTAGAGTGGCTGACGGCTACTCACTCTGAAAGAAGGCATAGGGAAGGGCTCCTCACCTCTTGTGTGCCACAACCTCCTTTGGCAGTTTGATAAAGCCAACGGACCTATTCCTAGAATGATGTTTTAAAACATAAACAAAAAATATAAGAATTAGACTTCTGCCCCTGGGAAGATGGAGTAGATGTGCTTTTCCTTCTTCCTCCCATGAAGCACAACTAAACTTCTTTGACATTATATATAAAACAAACATAAGAAGACTCTGAAGAGTGGTGAAGAGAGGGCAGAACAGTTAGGTGCCTTGAGACTAAAAGGCCAACATGGTGGTAAGTTCCCTGTGTCATAAAGCAAATCTCAACTAATTAAAAAAAACTGAAATCATACAAAATATATTCAATGACCACAGTGAAATCAAATTAGAAATTCATAACAGAAAAATATCATGAAAAACTCCAACACTCGGAAACTAAACAACACACTTCTAATCAAGTCCATGGGTCAATGAGGGAACCTCAAGATAAATTAAAAAAAATACATTGAACTAAATGAAAATGAATATACAATATATCAAAAGTTGTGGAACATGGCTAAAGCAGAACTGAAAAGAAAATTTATAGCACTAAATGCTTGCATTAGAAAAGGGGAAAAATCTCAAATCAATAAGCTAAGCTTCTACCTGAAGAACCTAGAAGAAGCAGAGCAAAATAAACCTAAAACAAGTAGAAAGAAAGAAATAATAAGGAATTGAAGATCAGTGACATTGCAAAAAGAAAAACAATAAAAGAAATTATGAAACAAAAAGCTTGTTCTTTGACAAACATCTAGCAAAACTGACCACTCTCCTGCTCAAAGAAAAAAGAGAGAAGAGACAAATTATCAATGTCAGGAGTGAAACAGAAGATATCACTTCAGATGCTACAGACATAGACGGCTGATAAGGGAATACTATGAACAACTCTACAAACATAAATTTGACAACCTAGATGAAATGGACTAATTTCTCTAAAAGCACAGACTACTATAATTCATGCAATATGAAATAGAAAATTTGATAGTCCTATAACTATAAAATTTTAATTTGTAGTTTAAAAACTCTCCAAAATAAATCTCCAGGATGAGACGGTTTCACGAGATAATTCTTCCAGATATTTATGGAAGGATTAATACCAATTCTACAAAATCTCCTCCAGAAAACAGAAAAGAGAAGACGTGCTGATTCGTTTTATAATGCTAACATTTTCCAGATACCAAAACCAAACAAAAACAGAATCAAACAAAAATTTTTTATTCTACAAGAATGAAAAATCACAAAAATATCCCTTATGAATATAGATGCAAAATTCCTTAACAAAATATTACCAATAGAATTCAACAATCTATATAAAGAATTATACACCATGATCAAGTAGGATTTGTTCCAGTGATATAAGACTGGTTCAATATTTGAAAATCAATCAATGTAAGCCACCATGTTAACAAGCTAAAGAAGAAAAATCACATGATCATATTAATTGATAAAGAAAAAGCAATTAACAAGATTCAACATATATATGATAAAAACTTTCAGATGACTAAGAATATAAATTATCTTCCTCAACTAGAGAAAGAGCATCTACAAAAATACTATTATACTTAATGGTGAAATACTTAATGCTTTTCGCTTAATATTGGGAGCAAGGCAAGTATATTTTTTCTTACAAATCTTATTCACCATACTACTGGAAGTTCTAGCCAGTGCAATAGCAAGAAAGGGATTAGCAATAAAAAGCATAGAGATCAGAAAAGAGAAATAAAACTGTCCATATTGGCAGATAGCATGATTGTACAGGTAGAAAAATCACAAGGAATCTGTAGGAAAACTGCTTTAACTGGTAAGTGAGTTAAGAAAGGTCACATGATACAAGATAAATATTTTAAAAGTCAACATTTCTATGTACTAGCAATTTGCACATGGACACTAGAATAAAAATTACAATGCTATTTAAGTTGCTCAAAAATTCTTAGATGTAAATCTAACCAACATATTCAGAATTTGTATGCTGAAAACTATAAAATTCTGAAGATAGGAATTAAAGAAAATCTAAATAAATAGAGCGACATACCATGTTCATGGATTGGAAGACTCATTATAGTAAATATGTCAATTTCCCTCAATAATAAACAGGTTTAATTCAATTCCTACCAAAATCCTAGAAAGATTTTTTTGTAGAAATAGACAAAATTATTCTACAATTTACATTGAAAGGTGAAGGAACTAGAAGAGTTAAAACTATTTTGAAAGAAAAATAAAATGGGAGAAATCAGTCTACTTATTTTTGTGACTTATGTAGTTACAGTAATCAAGACTGTGTGGTGTTGACAGAGGGGTAGACATATAGAACAATGGAACAGAATAGATAGCCCAGATGCTCAAATGAGAAAAACGTAAAAGCAGTTGATTAAGAATAGTCTTTTCAACAGATGGAGCATGAAGCAATTGGACATTCATAAACCAAAAAAAAAAAAAAAAAAAGAATCTCAACCTAAACCTCACAACTTATGCAAAAATTAACTCAAAATGTATCATTAACTTAACTGTAAAACATAAAATTATAAGAATTTTAGGAAAAAAAGCAGAAAATTTTTGGAATTCAGGGATGGACAAATAATTTTTATACTTGACACCAAAAGCACAATCGTAAGAGGAAAAATTGATAAATTGGGCTTCATTAAAATTAAAAATTTTTTCTCTGCAAATGACCCTAGTAAGAAGATGAAAGGACAAGCTACAGACTGGGGCGAGGGGGGGGAATCAAACCACATGTTCTACAAAGGACTATTATCCAGAATATATAAAGAACTCCCAAATTTCAAAAGTAAAAACCCAAACAATCCTATTTGAGAATGGGCAAAAGACATGAGCAGGCATTTCCCTGAAGAAGATATACAGATGGCAAATAAGTACAAGAAAAGATGTTCAGTTTCATTAGCCAGTAGGGAAATGCAAATTAAAACCACAACAGAATATCACTACACACCTGTCAGAATGGCTAATAAAATAAAAAAGTGTGAGAACACCAAATGGTAATGAGGATGTAGAGGAAATAAATTACACATACATTGCTGGTGGGAATGTAAAATTACCTACAGTTTGGAAAACAGTTTGGTAGTTTTTAAAAAAAAAAACTAAGCATGAAATTACCTATGACCTAACAATTGTACTCTTAGGCATTTGCGCCAGAGAAATGAAAACTTTTATGTTCACACAAAAGCGTGCACATAGATGCTTATAGCAACTTTCTTCATAAGTCTCCACGCTGGAAGCAAGCCAGATGTCCTTCAGTGGGTGAATAGTTAAACAGCCCATGGTTTATACATACCGTGGAATACTACTTAGCATGAAACAACCTGAATGAATCTCCAGACAATTATTCTGAAAAAAAAAAAAAAAGGCCAATCCCAAAAGATTACATACTATGTTATTCCATTTATGTTACATTCTTGAAGTGATAAAATTATAGAAATAGGGAACAGATTAGTGGTTGCCAGGGGATGAAGACAGGGTGTGGGAGAGAGACGTGATTATAAAAAGGGGAAGAAACAGAATAGGAGTGATCCTGCTGGTGATGGAATTGTGCCGCTTCTTGACTGTATCAGTGTCAATATCCTGGTTGTCATATTGTACTGTTCTCTTGAAAGATGTTACCATTGGGAGGAACTGAATAAAGGGTACATGGTATCGCTCTGTATCATTTCTTACACATAACTTTGTCTATAGCTATCTCAAATTTTTAAAAATAGACATTGTAACAATATTTATTATTCCACTCTGTGAACACAGGATGTCTTTCCATTTATTTGTGTCTGAATTAATTTCTTTCATTGGCGTTTTATAGTTTTCAGTGTACAAGTCTTTTACTTCCTTGGTTAGGTTTACTCCTAAGTATTTTTCTCTTTTTGATGCTATTATAAATGGGATTGTTTTCTTAATTTCTTTTTCAGATAATTCATTGTTAGTGTAAAGGAGTGCAACTGATTTTTGCATGTTAATTTGTATCTTTCAACTTTGCTAAATTAATTTATTAAGTCTAATGGTTTTTTGGATGGACTCTAGGGTTTTCTATGTATAAGACGATGTCATCTGAAAATAGAAATAATTTTACTTTTCCCTTTCCAATTTGGATGCCTTGTATTTCTTTTTCTTGCCTAATTGCTCTAAGACTTCCAATACTATGTTGAATAGAAGTAGCAAGAGTGGATATCCTTGCCTTGTTCTAGATCTTAGAGGAAAAGCTTTTAGTTTTTCACAGTCCATGTTTGCTATCGGCTTTTCATATATAGCCTTTACTCTGTTGAGGTAAGTTCCTTTTATACTTATTTTGTTGACAGTTCTTATCATGAAAATGTGTTGAATTTTGTCAAATGCCTTTTCTATATCTATTGAAATGATAATGTGATCAAGTGATCTACAGATTCAATGCAATCTTTATCAAAATCCCAGTAACTTTTTTTTTTTTACAGAAATAGAAAAACAATCCTAAAATTTGTATGGAACCATAAAGATCCTTGAATAGCCAAAGCATTTTTGAGCAAGAAGAATGAAGCTGGAGGCATTGCACTTACTGATTTCAAAATATATTACAGAACTACAGTAATCAAAATAGTATGATACTGGCATAAAAACAGATTTGTAGACCGATGGAATAGAATAGGGGTCCCAGAAATAAATCCATGCATATATGGTCAAATGACCTTCAACAAGAGTGCCAAGAATACACAATGGAGACAGATAGTCTTGTCAATAAATGGGTTGGGAAAACTGGATAAACACATACAAAGAATGAAATTGAAAGCTTCTCTTACATGATACACAAAAATCAATTCACAATGGATTAAAGACTTAAATGTAACCGTAAAACTCCTAGAAGAAAACCTATAGAAAAATCTTCTTGTCATTGGCCTTGGTGATAATTTCCTGGATATGATACCAAAAAAAAGGCAACAAAAGCAAAAATAGACAAACGGAATGACATCAAACTAAAAATCTTCTATACAGAAAGGAAACAATCAACAAAATAAAAAGGCAACCTGTGGAATGGGAGAAAATATCTGC
This sequence comes from Ceratotherium simum simum, assembly GCF_057802395.1. Lineage (NCBI taxonomy): Eukaryota > Metazoa > Chordata > Mammalia > Perissodactyla > Rhinocerotidae > Ceratotherium > Ceratotherium simum. The sequence continues at coordinate 19,612,330 of NC_141914.1, read as the reverse complement.
AAACCATGTATCTAACAAAGGATTAAGATCAAAAATATGTAAGGAACTCCTATAACTCAATAGCAAAGAAGTGAATAGACGTTTCTTCAAAGAAGGCATACAAACGGTGAACTGGTGCATGAAAAGTGTCTAGCATCACTAATCATCAGAAAAATGTGAAGTAAAACCACAAAGAGATATCACCTCACACCTATTAGGATGAATAGTATCAGAAAAAACAAACAGTAGATAAGCGTTCATAAGGATGGATGTGGATAAAAGGGAACACTTGAGCACTGTTAATGCGAATGTAAATTGAGGCAGGCACTATGGAAAACAGTATAGAGGTTCCTCAAAAAATTAAAAATAGAAATACCATATGATCCAGCAATCCCACTTCTGGGTATATATTCAAAAGAATTGAAATAAGGATTTCAAAGAAGTATCTACACTCCCATGTTCGTTGCAACATTATTCACAATAGCCAAGTCATGAAAGCAACCTAAATGCCTACTGATGGATGAGTGAATAAATAAAATATGGTATATACATACAATGGGATATTATTCAACCTTAAAAAAAGAAGGAAATCCTACCATTTGCTACAACATGGATGAACCTGGAGGACATTATGCTAAGTGAAATAAGTCAGTAAAGGACAAATACTACCTGATTCCACTTATAAGGGGACTCTAAAATAGATGCAGAGAGTAGAATGGTGGTTGCTGGGAGCTGGAGGAAGGGGGAAACAGGCAGGTATTAGTCAAAGGGTACAAAGATTCAGTTATACAGAATAAATAAATCCTACATATATAATGTACAGCATAGTGCCGATAGTTAATAATACTGTATTGTATACTTAAAAATTTGCTAAGAGGTAGAGCTTACGTTAAGTGCTCTTGTCACCAAATAAATAAATAAATAGGGTGGGAGGAAATTTTTGCAAGTGATGGATATGTTTATGGCATAGATTGTGGTGATGGTTTCAAGAGTGTATACTTATCTCCAAACTCATTAAGTTGTATACATTAAATATGTACAGATTTTTGTCAATCACACCTCAATAAAGTGGTTTAAAAATAATTTAATAAAATATATAGTAATTCAAAGTAAATTTATTTCAAAGTATATTTATCAAAATATAGAAATTAGGATATAAATTTGCTTTTATTAATATACTAAATAAAATCTAGAGGTGTGTTCAATTATAATGTAACTTCAAAATAGAGAAAATTGTAAATTACATTTTGAAAATTTGCTGAATCTGAAGTAATATAATATGAAAATATCTGTCATTCTGTTGAAGACAACACCACAGGTACTTTTAATACTACTAGTTAGATATACTCGTAATAGTCGAAGGAAGTGGTAAATTCAGCTAGAGCTTACTGAAAACAGTGATGTAATATTTTTTTCCTATCCAAGTTTACAGATCCCCTGTTAAAAACCCCTTGTACAGAAGGAGTATTCAGTAGGCTGTGAAACTGCCTAGGAGAACTGTTGCTCCATCTAAAGTGTTATCTTCAGAGATCTAATTCAGCTGTCTGTCTCTCTCTAAAATTTTGGCTGGTAAAGGGTTCTTCCTTTTGCCAGATTTTATTTTTGTGGAGCTAGGAAATTAGCTTTGCCTTAATGGCCTCCTTTCTTCCCACGACCATCATCTGACATTTTTCCATCCCTTCAATCTCTGATACTACATTGAAAGTTAAGACACATTTTCTAGAATGATGGTAGGTGCCCCATGTGTGATGTTGTCATCTCCAAGGTCTATTTCAATCAGGCTCTGGCTGGCAAGATAATTATTTTAGTAGATTCTAAAAGTAAAAGAAGAAAAGTTGGTGATATTGTGGCCACAGGAGAGTATTTTTTGTTTATCAGTATTTTTTGTTGTTGCTATTGTTAATGTGATTTATGAGAGACTTAAGCATATTCAGACGATATTGGAAGATCTAGGTAAAGGAAGAGGTTAAATACACATTCATAATATAGCGGAAAGATCACTGGACTCAGAAGTCAAGAGATCTGGTTCAAATTCCAGGTCCTTCCCTAATAACACAGAGTGTGACTTTGTGAAAATCCACCAACCTTCCTGCGCCTCAGTGTTCTCACAGGTAAAATAAGGTGATTGAGAATGCTCCGGTCTCTGTAGATCAAGCTTCCTGTAGTTCTACAGTTTCAATTTTAGTGCTAGAAATACCATAATAATATTTTTAATGCTTTACATCTGTAGCTACTCTTTATTTTCAGCACATAAACATTACGACAGAAACTCCAATTTTCTTTCTGGACTTGGAGCTAGCTAATTTCTCTTTTAACACTTCAAGACTTTGGCTTGTCTCCTTTCAAAAGGGCATGACTCTACCTGTCACAGATTACACTGGTCTTCTGAGAAATAATAGCATCAATACCTTCTTTCAGCACCATTATAATTGACGTATATCCCCTACTCCTTTTGTCTAAGGCTGAGGTGTTAGCTGGGTGCCTTCCCTTATTGTTAGCTGATGTTTGATCTTTGGCTATGACTTGCCTATAAGAAGAGTCTGGTAAAGATAACTTCTGGGAGGGTGTGCATGTGTGTGCACCTTTAGAGTTTTCTTGTTGATCCACGTGGTAGGATGCGGCAATGTTTGTGTGTGGAGATTCTCTAGCATGGTTAAAAGGAGAAGTGTTTTGCATATTATGCTAGGTGTGTATCTTTGTACACTATTTCCAAAGCATTTTCTAATTACATAAGAATTCGAAAAGGAATTGTCAAATTTTAGAAGCAGTAACAGATGGGTAAACCAAATCACAGAACTCTAGAAGCCAGAGGTGTCATTGCTGCCACTCACTTTTTCAGCTGCATTAGCTATTTTATCTCATTTTCAGAGTGTGTGTTTCACACCACTTGAGGGGCTTTCCGTTTTGAGGAAATTCGGAGCAGTGGGAAACCCTCTTCTCAGTCAGATCCTTGTCTGATCCAGGCTTCCTTGTTTGTTCTCCTCCTATCTTATTAATGCAGCTGTGAGTACATTTCTAGCACTCTTCACCTGCCGCAGTGACGAGGGATCAGGTGCCAGGTAGGATAATCAATCTGGAGGGCTTTTAGCAGCGCATCCTGCCACTGTTTGACAGCATGTCTCCGTCAAGGAGACTGTCTGCCTTAGATCGATAAATCAATCAGCTCTTTTTACATCTTATGAAGCACTCCTCACGCCCCGTGTCACTCATGCTGCACCACACACAAATGGAGAATCAGAGTGGAGGTCAGCCCAAACCATCCCCATTCACATTCTATCCCATAATCACATATCCTTCCCCAAAATCAATTCCTGGCACAGTGGTAATGGATCAAAGTCCAGTTCTTTAGTCCTCTGAACTGAGGAGTAAATCTGTCTAAAGTGCTGGATGTTGTAGTGTATTTAAAACTAAATAAATCACATCTGTAATTCAAAGGAGACTAATTGGAAGGTTTATGATTAGAACTCTTCAAAGGAGACAGCAATGGGGTATTAACAATAGTTGATTCCCTGATGCTACTCAGAGGAATCCTAGACTTTCATAGGCTCTCAAAGTTGGGAAGAGGCTCAGAGACCACCTAAGGGATCCAAACCAGGTGTTTGCTCCTGGGCGCTGAGAAGTCCCAGCCCCTTTGCTGGCATGGGTGGGATGAGGGGTGGTATCGAATCTTCTGTCGCCCAGAGAAAGCCACTTGCATTTGTGTCATATATTGGGTTTGGGCCTAAGATTTCATTTAAACAATGGATTCTACTGCTTTGGGGGAAAAAAATGAAAACCAATAATTGACATCATGTCTGGTGTCCTCATATTACAAATGTAGGAACTCATCTGTGTTGTGTAGCTTAGTCAGGATCACACAAGTGGTAAGTGGAAGACCTGGGATGAGACACCCCCCCCCCAACTCCCCACATCTACCCATACTAAATCCCTTTTAGAAAGTGACTTTGGCTGTTCAGACTTTTCCTAAGCAGAAATGTTTTCCACTCAGAGAGTACCAAAGGGCATCAGAGGCAGCATTGCTCAACAGTTCCAGGTGTATGGTAGGGTATGTTGGAAGGAGGAATTGGGCTCATGTTTATTGTTATTCTGCACCCAGTCACTCCATAGCTTCATGATTAGAAAGAAGCTTGACCTAATAGGTAAAGGCATGAATTTTGAAGACGGATAAATAGGGAAATGAAGGCTGCTCCTCCCTCCACCCCCTACACAGAGCTTTACCAGGCAGGACAGCTTAATAGTTAATAGAATCAGCTCCAGAGTCAGTCTACAGAAGAAGAAATCTGGCCCCACCCCTACTCTGTAACCTTAGGCAAGTGACTTAAGCTTTCTGGATCTCAGTTTCTCCATCTGCCAGGCTGTGAGGACTAAAAGAGCTAATGTGCATAAAGACAGCAGAGCCATCCCTATGGCAGGCTCTGAATAAGTGTGAGTTCCCATCCCCTCACCCCTGCCACCTGTGAGTGCTGTTATTTCCCGGCGCCTCCAACTTGATGTCATGACTCCACTTCAGAGCTGAAGCTTTAATGTCAGCATCACTTTTCTTAAATCCCAAATCTCCAAGTTTCAAATTAGAAAATAAAAAAAAAAATGTAAACCTCATTTTCTTTTCAAAATCTGTAATTCATGTTGTCCATACTCACGAAGAAACATGCAGCTTTCACTGAAAGCAGCAACAAATAGCCAGTGAATGGGAGGACTATAGGTAGGTTGTAATTAGGCTACGGATGCACAATTCTCTCCTGGTTGCTGGTTTTGTTTTGTTTTGTTTTGTTTTTAATAGTTGTAAGCCCCTCGAATTGCTGAGGACAACTCCGCGTTATAGGGACCTAGAACTCGCCACACCCTATTCCCTTTAAAAAAGTGATCAAGTATTACATGAAAAAATATAGCGTTGTTTGCTTAAAAATTTATTTGAAATTAATTTGCTTTGGACAGTTTCCTTACCTTTTGTAATAGGTTTTGGCATATCATGAAGATTAAAGGAAAGAGCTTGAAGAAGGAGACAGGCAATATAACGAGGCCTTAGAGTCTGTCTTAAATTAAGGGATGATTTGTAGAAAGCACATTTGAAAGGAAAAGGGAGAAGATGACATCCTATCCTTTTTATCTACAGGGGAAAGCAGTAAGATCTGAACTAAGATCTAAAAGCAATGCCAGGGATGATTTGTGTGATAACTTAGGGAGGAGAAGGACACAGTTCCTGTGGGGAGGAGCCAAAAGGAAATTTCCTACACAGGATACTATCCAACTTAAAGACTAGAAGAGATTTGGAAGGTCATCTGATTCCTTCCCTCTCTCCCTGCCCACCCTGCCCAGAGAGGAGAGACCCATGTTACTGATGTAATAGAGGCAGAGTTGGAACAAACCTTAATCCCCTGATTCTCAGCCAAGGGCTCTTTTCAATATACTATATTATCTCTCCAAGCAGACATTTGTCTGTATATCCTTAGGGTTATCCAAACTGGTATTATGGTGACAGCCAGCTCAAATGAGCATCTAAACTGATAATGATAGTTCCTTTCATATGGGCTGTAAAGTAGCAATAACTATCTTTAGCTTCTTGGTTGAAACCGGACCTATAATCTCAAGATAATAGCTTTGCATACTTTTACCAATCTTCTGAGCAAACCAGTATCCCTTGTTCCTTCACTCAGAGCAGCATATGCCTAATTTTCAGACTAATGAAATGATTTCAAGGAGCTAAATACATGTGATGTATTTAGTTGATTGTTATTGAGTGGATCCTTACAATCCTGATGTTATGTATCTGCTGCTTATGTTTCCATTTCCTAATTGCCCATCCTCTCTGAAGCACATGTGGTCAACACACTTGTATTAAGTTCCATTGTATTCCCCCTTGAATACTACACCCACCAAACAAATTATTTTACCAAGCCTCCAAACACTTTTTAAAAAGTAGTGATAAACAGTTTTATGCACCCAGTGCCTCTATAGTTACGAGCAGGGAAATCATAGCTAATACTCGAGTGTTTTGACACATATAATATTGGCTCTAAGGCAGGACATGTGCATGGAACAATTTTTCTCCAATTATATTAAGTGTAGGCTAAAGCTATTTAGTTAGTTTCTTCAACCATTTTAATCTTCAGCCTAATTGTTCTCTAGATCATTGTTTGGATAACTTTGTATTTTTCCTATCCCAAAATAGTCTTGAAAGGTAGCCTGAAGTTTCTGTGTTTCTTAAAATAATGGCAACCTTTACTTTTGTATATAATGTTAAAAGTATTTTTGACATTTGACATGAGTTTTGTAGTGATATTATATATAACTTGGTTTTTCTGTGTTGTAAAAGTAAGTTGTGCTACAAGTACCCAGTTTTAAAGTACTTATACAGGCCAGGGCCTTGTTCTTACTTGCCTTGATTAAAACCCAGCTCACGCACAGGAGGAGTTGTTTTTGAAGCCAATCAACATGGAATATTTAAGGCTAGTAGAACCTCTGCAGTATTTAGCTCTTTGAGTTCTGTGAACTGTGGCTATGTGCAAGGAAGAAATTTCAAACAGGGCTCCTGCCTTCAAAGAATCTACAATTGAATGAAAAGATGAATGCAGCAAAAAATGAAATTATTTACAAACATTTCAGGATAAAGCATTATAGGTAAATGCTTATATGTATTGTACAGACAGACCCTGCTGAAGAACATTACAAGGGTTAGTGAGAACTGAAATGGCAAAATTTAATAGCGGGCCCTTGAGCTGAGAGTTGCTAGACGAGTGAGGTTGATGTAGAGGAGTAGACTGTATTGTGGTTCTCAAATATTCACCGCCTGTCCCTGGAGGAGGACTGTATTTAACCGGGCTGCTGCTATAGGGCTTGGCCATGTGACTTGCTCTGGCCAATGAAATGTATGTCATTTCCAGGAGGAATCTTTAAGGATGCTTTGTTAAGATGTCTTTCCCTTCTGCTGCACAACTGGCAATGCCCCAGATAAAGGCTTCTCGGTGGAATAGAACCATAGCCAACCCATAATGGCCTCATAGGAAGAGAAGAAATAAACCTTTGTTGTTGTAAGACATTGAGATTTTCGGGTCATTTGTTACTACAATATCAAATAGTCTATCCTGACTGATACAGGTAGAAAAGCAGGCTTTCAAGGCAGAGGGAAAAATGAGAATTAAGAAATTAGCATAGTATTCTTTGAGTGAAGTGAGGAGACCAGCCTAACTGTAGGGAGAGTGTTTCTGCAAAAATAATACTAAATAAAATTTAATTGCTCAAGTGGGTCTAGTGATAGACTTCGATCTTGGTTAAGTTGACACAGTGAACTGTAATGAAAATTTGGTTTGTAAAGGACCAAAAAAAAACAAAAGACAAAACTATGACCTCTAGTTGTGTCCTAAGGAGAAGGGTGGTAACAGTTTATAGAAAGACAATCATTGGTTACAAATAGCAAGACTTTATAAGAAGTGAATATGCTAGAATTCCTATCTGGAAGACAGTTTTTAAGTATTATTAGAGTCCTTTGACCATAGACTGTAAAATGTCTATGGACACTAAATAAAATGCTTCTACCTCTGCTAAATGATTCATTATGTTATTAATGGAAAAAAAATGGCAAATGTAGATATAATACACAGATTTGTCTCTGTTATAGAATTTAAGGAGTTATCAAGGGTATTAAGAGATAATCCTAATCAAAATATGACATGTACTTGAATGGTGTTCGCCATCTGGACAATCTGTCAGTATTCAGTGCCAAGCCTATCAGCTCTCAGCTGTCATCCCTACTGTCTGTGGTTTAGGGTCACTTCTGCTAGTTATAAACATGGGTAGGAATCATGCGGTCCTCCTCCTTCTAGTCTTTTCAGATCTCGAGTACTTTGAATTTACAGATATGGTAAAAATTCTGGGTAATATAGGTACAACTCTAACTCTGTTTCTCTTCAATCTATGATTTAGCTTAAGAAACTCTGAAGCTCCAGTTCTAGTCTGCATAAGTTCTGAACACACGTAAATACAATTTCCTTTATGTCTGCAGCAACGTTCCTTATTATGAAGATATTAGACCCAGGGACTCATAATGTTACACTTACATCAGCATCTGCTTCATCTCACACTGTGCCGTACTGGCTGTGTCAAAAGTAAATTAATTCAATTCAGCATTCAATTCAGTAGCCAGCAGCTAAGTTACGGAGAACTCCGCAAGGAGCAGGAGGAAATGCCGCTCCAAGCCCGCACACTGCTTTGCCGCAGAGCCCTCGTATCAAACAGCTGAGCAGATTTTTTTCTTGCCTGTGCCTGTGTGCTCCTTCTGCTATTGATTCCTTTCTTCTCTGCATTAGTTTTTCTTTCAAGAACAAGGGGGAAACCAATCCGCTGACTTTCTCAGAGAAGGATACTCTTTTATTAACATTGCCTGCCATACAGGTACAGGTGTCTGTGTTGTATATGGGGGTGGGAGTGGGGAATAGAAAGGAAAGTACAAACTGGCCTTCAGCACCAAAAGAGAAAGTCAAGCAACTGCTTTTAGCCCACACCTGGAGCATCTGCAGGATGACTGCGCAGTGTCCCAATAAAAAGGTCTCGTGTCTGAGACTGGAAACCCTGATGCTGATTGGCTGGATAGTCGAGCGAGATGCAGAAATCTTGGCTTGAAATTCTCCCCTTAGACTTGAGATATTGTGTTGTGTGCTTTCTCAGATTTCTGGCTGCCTGTCACTTAATATCAGCTATTTAGCTGTCTTTGCCTTTCTTTGTGCTGACCAGCTCAGAGACTGAAATGAGTATTCATGATATTCAGGGAAATACATCTGGGACACCAAAAAGCTCTCCAGAGGCTGTGGCAGTGCCCATAAGCCACCTTTGGGGTGTGTGCGGGTCAGCAAGGGAGGGCACCTAAAAAGCATCCCCCTCCCTTCCTGAACCCACATTCTGTCCCTCTCCTGCCTCTGTTCCAGCAAGTAAAATTGTAGGGTCACACTGAACGACTGAGGGGCTGTGATGAAAGAAAGAGAGGTGGAGGGATCAATGTGTTTCAGAGCTGTGCATCCCAGACCTGGGGTTTGATCTCTCTGTGTTCTGCAGTAGTGTATTTATTTATTTCTACGTAAAGCCCCATGTGTAGTGTCCAGTACAAAAGGAAAACAAGACAGCATTCTGTAGTATCCTCGATCCTTGGAGAAGAGCAGTAGACTTAGAATCAGACAAATTTGGGTTATAGTTCCGACTTTACCACTCAATATCGATGTGACCTAGTGTGAACTGTCTATTTTTTATTGTTGTGGAAATATTATCTCCACCATTTAAATAAAGGGTTATTGTAAAGGGTAATTGGCATGTGGCACAGCTCATACACGGGTACAGTTCATGAAGTTGAGAGCACGTGCGTATTGGGGAGGGCAGGGCACAGAGTATAAACTGACTTTTAGCATGAAAAGAAAAATGCAAGCAGCTGCTCCAGGAACACTGCAGATTGACTGGATATTCGTGTGAAACCGTATGGAAGTGCCTCTCTGGTGTTGGACACATGGTAGGTGCTCAGAAATACTAATTTTCTTCCTTTCTTTCTTTGCTTCTTTCTTAATCTCCCACCACAGCTTTTTTACTTCCTAAAAGCCACTTTATTTAATCAACATTTCCCTTTCTTTCACCCTAAGGAAAATATAGGAACGTTCACAGTATGGTATTTTCAAGCAAACAGTATTGCCTTTTTTATATTAAAAAGCTTCCTCCTTTAAAGAGAGCAATGATGACTTTTAGCTTAATTTTATATATCACCGAGCATAATCTTGACAACCCAACATGGAGCTAAAAATATGCTGGTAAGTACATAAATGATAGGATTTTATTAAGATCACAACAAGTGAGTGGGCTGGGGAAAGTGGAGATGATGATGATAAAACTTAGCAGATAATTCAGTTTTTGAAACATTTTGCTTTTCTAAGAGGTAGAAACTATAGTATTTAATAAGAGTATTTAAAAAATTATCTAGTGAGCATTTCATAATGTTTCTACATAGTTGAGAGGCAGTATGATATAAAGAAGTGATTTTCGAAGTGTGGTCTCCAGGCTGGCAGCATCAGCATCACCTGGGAACTTATAAATTTTCTGACCACACCCCAGATGAACTAAATTAGAAACTCTGGATGTAGGGCCCCAAATCTGTGTTTTAACAAAGACTCTATGTGTTTCTGATGCAACCTAAAGTTTGATAACCACTGATATAGAGAAATATGGGTTTGGCCCTGACTTATCTTGGTTAAGTCATTTGAGAGGTCTCTTTCCCCATTGGAAATTAAGAACTTTGTATTAGATGTTCATGCTGTTGTTGTATTCATACTCTGTGATTCTCTACAGTATGTGGATGGTTCATGATCAGTAAAGAGATTCCTCAGGGCTCTGGAATGGTTCTTTGAATCTGTAGCTCCACTCGTAGAAAATGTTTGGGCTCTTAAAAATTACTATAAGAATCTGTGCCGTGGATTAAATCCTGTATATGCCAGTAGTGTAGACTCAAGTCCTTCCCACCAACTGCACTCTGATCTCACCAGATGGCTTCCAAGTAAAAAGCAGTTCAATTACGAATGGATTAGAAACTTCCTATTTGTTTATGAGCAAGGGCACATGTATATGCTTTTATCTACCAGGAGTGCTAGAGAAAGAAGATCAGACAGGGACTTGGTCCAGAGGCAATCATCACTATGAGTCAAAAGCCTCTTTTACTTCCTCCAGGGAAGCTCTATCGATGACGCCTGTGGAGTTGGTAGCAATTAGAAAGCTCTAGTCTTCCTGGGGAAGTTTACGGAAAGTTTATGTGGTTGTAACTCAGGTGCTTTGGTTCCTGTATTTTCTCCTCTCTTCAGGAGAAATAATATTTTTGTGAACAGTTTGGGTTGGTGTTAGAGGAGGAAAGAGGAGTGATGGGGAGGGCTTGTTTGCTTCCAGCTTAAATAACAGTTTAGAAGAGAAGGGGAAGGAAGGCAGAAGAGAGCATCCAGAAAACTGAACGGGTAAAGGGGTGGAACTTACAGGATAGGACCTAACTTGATGATAAGAAGAGTCAAGGAAAGAGATGTCAGATACTCAGAGCCTTTGCCACTTCTGAGTTCCCATGTCAGCCAGCACTGGTCATCGAGTGCCCTTTAATATTTACAGAGCACTGCTGTGCAGCTGAAATGAAACCCTCACCTTTTTTCTTTTTATTTTTTTTTCCCTTTATTTGAAAGGTCTCTGGCTTAACCACAGAATCACTATATAGAAATTTGGTTTGGTGAAAAACAGAGCTGCATTCTTAAACTTAAAAGGGGTGTGGTGATATGCCTTGGGTTTGATCCTCTCATCAAGTCTATGACGATAACAATGATGATGATGAGTATGGTGATGATCAAGATGTTAATAGCACCTATTTTCAGGATCCAACTACATGCCAGGCCTTGTACAGTCCTGTGAAGTGGATAGTATTTACTTCAACCTACAGGTACAGAAGCTGAGGATCAAGGAATGTGAGCCCCTCGCCAGCATTGCGCAGCACCAGCATATGGCCAGAAAGTGCCATAGCCAGGGTTCAAGCCCAAGTGTGGCTCCATGCCTCACTTGAAGAGAAAGTGCTTCCTGAATTAAAATGCCGTAGTTTACCCTCACTTTTGTTGTTTTGGTTACAATAGAATATGGGAATAAAAGGATACATAACAAGCACATGGGTTTCTGCTGAATGAATTGAACAGAAGTGCAGTAGTGCCATTAAGTAACATTTTTAGAAACTTTATTTCAATGAAAGAGCTCCTTAATTGAGGCAAATTCAAATCAGCCTAGTCACGGTGATACAGTGCTTCGACTATATTAGCCTCTTACATGTAATTATTGTTTTTAGGGCCTTTGCCTGTCTTTTCCTAAACAGCCATTATTCAAGGCATCTGATTGCACACCGAGGATATTTATAGCCTCTATCAGCCCCTACCAGCCTGGCCTTTCCCCCTGCAATTCATCCTACCCACCACAGGGCCAGAGTAATCATTCCTGAACACACAGTTGAACCAACTCAATTTAGCAAACGCTGAGCATATATTATGAGTAGGAGACTGGTTCTACTTTTGTGACTTCTTAGTCTGCATATTTTCAGAGATGGCGTATATTTCCTCTGGTATAAAAAGTAAACTTCTGGGGCCGGCCCGGTGGCGTAGTGGTTAAGTTCACATGCTCTGCTTTGGCAGCCTGGCGTTCATAGGTTTGGATCCTGGGCATGGACCTACACACCACTCATCAAGCCATGCTGTGGCAGCATCCCACATACAAAATAGAGGAAGATTGGTATCGATGTTAGCTCAGCGACCAGCTTCATCAAGCAAAAAGAGGAGGATTGGCAACAGATGTTAGCTCAGGGCCAATCCTCCTCACCAGAAAAAAAAAAAAAAAAGTAAACTCCCCTGCTTGACTACCACAGCTGCCCTGCACTTTCCATTGAGTCTGATTTTCCACAAATCCCCAGCATGTGTCCGTCACTCTAGTCACACAGGTTTTTCTCTATATATTTAAGATGGCATGTATAGTTCTGTGCTCCCTTTGCCTAAAAATCATCAGCCCACTCCCAGGTGGGGGCATGCTTCTGTCCTCTAGTTCCAGAGAGATTTGTAGCCACAGTTACTGTCTTACATCCTCCGTGATGTTTGGAGATCATTATCTTGTCTAAAATCACATCATACCATTTATACAGACTACTATCACTTGTTGATACTTCATAATTTTAGTGTCAGTATTATTTCCAGACTGGGCTGTTAAGCTATTTGAAGACAGTCTCTATATCTTATAACAGAACTTCCTAAACTTTAATGTGCATATGAATCACCTTAAAAATGCAGATTCTCACTCAGGACGTCTGGGGTGGGGCATGAGATTATGCATTTCTAACCAGCTTCCAGGTGATACCAGGGCTACTTGCCCACAGGCCACACTTTGAGCATCAGGTACCACTTTGTATCCTTGACACAACAAAGTTTCACAAACTGCTTCGTGAATAGTAGGTGCTCAATAAATGTTTCTTAAACATAAATGAGAGGTTTCATCTAAAAAACAAATTATCGGTAGATGAGAACTATTATTTTGAGTTCTTATTAGGGTAATGATAAAGAGCTCCAGAAAGTTTCCTTCTTAGAATAAGTGCCGTCTCATTTGTCAAAAAATGGCAACATGACACTGAATTGAAACATGGTAAATACAGCTTGTGTTTTCTCTCCCCTCCTAAAGATAGTAAGAAGACACCGAAAAGGTCACCTTTGGGATAAGCTTGGGACAAACTCTAAGCAACTCACCATATTGAAACCAACCAAGTGAGAATGGATGAGGAATGTTTTCTTTCTTTCCTCTGCTCCTTAGCACATCCTCTGCTGTTGCTGCGTTTCTGCTTGCTCTCTCCTGCCACTCTGCTACCTGTGTGCTCCCTGGCACCTTTTTCAGGCCTAAGCAGTCATTCTGTAAAAGAATTAGACATCTCCTCGCTCATCTTCACACTTGCAGTTTCTATGAAACATTGTTTTCCAAGATCATATCATGAGTACAGTCTTTGATGTAGAAATTAAAACCACTATGTATATAGGAGGCTAACAGCTAAGGGGAAACACATCTTTTATCCTTTTTACCCATCTGAGCAAAAAGAGTGCCTCACGTCAGTGCTACTCCTTCATGATTTGCACCATATTCACTTGCTTTATTATAAGGTTAATATTATCTTTAAAGACTATCTTTTACTTAATGCATTTTTAATAAACATTTTATTATTACCATAAATAGAAAAACCAGTGTAGTGTGCCATAAATAAAAGGAAAATGTTAAAAGTAATAAATTCAGTGAAAGCAAAATGTTACTGATTTTAGCTACATACAGTTCTCCTCAGAAGACTCTGAGGTTAAGGGCAGGTGTGTTTGTTAAAAGGGGAGATTGGCAAGTGTAAGTGACATTAAACACATAAGACACCAAAAGAGACTTTCTCCTTGACTTGATCAAAGAATTGAGCAAATTAAAAGGAGAATATGGTACACATGATATGATTCAATGATATGTAATGCTTTAGAAAACATACTTTAGGAAACACTTTAGGAAACATGCTTCTAGATCACAAAGATTGTGTAATCTGTAGGAAATGTTTACTTCACAAGAAAAGAAAGAAAAATGTTCTTGCTTAAGGTTGTAATTCACCCTTGAAATCTAGAACATGCTTTAAGACTTTCTCTGAGTCTTGCAGACAAGCACAGGAAATAGTGTGGATTTGTTTTCTTTTTTTTCAGCCTCAGAATTACAATTATCATGACTTTAGTATAAAGTAGAATCAACAATAAATATACTTACTAAGAAAGGCTGATCTAGAAAAAGCTCCTCTGGTAAACTCAGGTTAAGCCAGGCTGATGGCTGGCCCAATAAGGCAATAGGTTTAACTACATTCTATAAGATGATGCAAAACATACATTAACAGTAACACAATATCAGTACTACTGTAGAATAGAAAGATGACCCACCTCAATGATTTTGGGGAATATAATTAAATTGAAATGGACAAAACAGAAAGAATAGAGAACTAGTTCTGTAACAAGTTTTGCTTTGAAATCAGTCATAAACTGATATTTTCCGTAGGGAAAGGAAATCAGAGGAAGCAGAATGAATGGGATTCCAGGCTTCTTTTCCTCATCTTCCAGAGAAAGATTCCTCTATTCTATTATTGCCCAGTGGAGATATATATATGTTTTCAAGGACCCACTTCTGCCTCTCTAGCTCCTGTCTGTGTCCATGACTTGATTAACGATTGAAATACTACTCAGGATTCTGCTTTTGTTTGTCTTAATCAACTACTTAGAGATGACTTATTTAATGAGTCAGGCTTGTTTCCTTTTCTTTTTCTTCTCTTCTTTTTCCCCCTTGCAGGCATACCCAGACAGGTTTTGAAGTACTAAAGATGATTAGTTCATTTAAGCCAACACAGACCAACAACGGGTTTGAAATGTTAATCAGATGAAGGACTTATTGCTAAACAGCCCACAGAATAGCAAATGAACCAGGAAAGGAAAGCGAGGAGAAAGGGAGGCTGAGTGGAGATTTGACACAAGCATTTTCAGCTGCTGGGCCTCTTTGATGTGTGAGTGGGACAGATGTGCTGCTCTTCTCCTGAGAGAACCTCTCTGTATACAATAGCATGCTGATTAATATCACTTCACTCTTCCCTTGAGAGGAGCAAGGCTGGCTCTTAGTCATTCTCTCACTGGCCATCGTTGGACTCACTTCTCTTTCCTGCTGGTAGGGAACTGTCATTCAGTCTCTCCTTTTTATCTTAAATCTCAGACTCACATTAAACCCATCTTCCTCTTGTCATCACTGCCCCAAGTGTGTGTCTTATAGTGAGGTTGTTTATATTTTCTTTATATGCAAAGGACACAGTAGAGTAAACCATTGATGCCAAGTTTATACACGAGGATACTGCTTTAGAGGGGTTTGAGAAACTGGGCAGGTCAAGGCAGTTGCCCTGGCTTCCCCAATATTGTTGTTATGCTGTAGAGCAGAGCTGTCCAATACAACTTTCTGCAATGATGGGAATGTTCTATATCTGTGCCGTCCAGTGTGGTAGCCATTAGCCACATGTGCTAGTGAGCACTCAACATGTGACTAATGTGACCGAAGAAATGAATTTTAATGTAATTTAATTTTAATTAATTTAAATGTAAATAGGCACATGTGACTATTGGCTACCATATTGCAGAATGTACTTCTAGAGGGTCTTGAGCCTTGCCATCCAAGGTGTGGCCTGAAGACCATCATCACTGACATCACCTGGGGCCTTATTAGTAATGTCTCAACCCCCAGCCCAGACTTTCTGTACCAAATTCTGTATTTAAAGCTATTCCTCTTAGGTGACTTGTGAGCATATTACCTTTTGTGAAGCCTTGCTCTGGACCATGTGTTGAAAGCTGGATGTACTAAATCTGACAGTTTTCACCAAATGGCACAGTAACAATTCTAAACTGTCTGGTTATCTGCCTGCTTCCTTATAAAATACTTTTCCTAAAATATGATGGAGTCATTCCTCGTTTCTGAGCTCATGAAAACCGTAGATGATAATTGAGGTCTCATGTCTGAGGAAGCAACAGAATTGGTTGTCCAAAGAACACGCAAATCTGTTAGAGAAAGTATGAGGGATTTATTAGGCCCCCAAAATCACACCAGCCAACTAACATTTATACAGTCCTTTACCATTTATGAAGCACTTTCATACATTTTATGTTAGCTGGATATTATTTTCATCCCCACTTGAAGTGTGAGGAAATGGTCTCAGAGGGTCTAGCACTCGAGCATAGTTACTGAACATAGTTACACAGCCACTGAGTGGCAGAGTCGTGGTCCAAGTCCAGAATTCTTGCCTCTTGGCTCTTTCTATTCTGTAGCAAAATGAGACAAGCCCCATTTCTCTGAGAATCTCATGGTAACAGAATTCAAGAACTAGTTGGATGAGGGAATTTTAAGCTTGTGTCTAAGGAGTAAAAATGAAACAAGAATGTAGGTCGTTCTTTGTTTCTTCTCCGAAGATAAAATGTTATAGCTGCTATAGACATTTGGGTTTCATATCTCATTTACATATAATCAATTACATGTCACTTTTCTCCCTCTTATGAAGACAAAAATGATATATTGTGATTTTTAAAAACAATATTGAAAGTTATTTCAAAAGCCAATTGCAATTTATTCAACAGGTATTACAAGTAGTTTCCAAATGAGAAAAACTCAGAAGGCTATAACTCTAGTTTACCAAGTTATAAAAGGTCAAGGTTGGTGCATTCAATTTCAGGGAAATGAGAGCTGAGCAAGCTTCTTAAGCTTGAAAGAGGAAATTTATGGATCTATAAATAGAAGAAGTACATATGCTAAAATTAATAAACTTAAAGAAGTTGTTACCTCAAGAGATTGTATAGACTGGTATAATAGTAACAATTAAATGTGTTTGTATAAACTCACTGATGACAAATCAGGGTTGGACTATTAACTAACTCTGACAATATTTGGATACATGCTTCACATTCAAGTGTTGATGTGAGAGGGCAAGAATTCTTTTCTACAAATCATCCTGAATTGCCTCTGTCAAATTTAAATAGTTGGCTAAATATACCATGGCTCAGACCTTGTGGTGTTTCTTATGGTCTCAGTAAAAGTTCTAATGCAAATTAAATATTTTATTGTTTTCATATATGCCTGAGAAATAAGTTTATTAAGCTTGCAGAACAGTTTCTGATTTTGATTCCTGCCATTGAAATTCGTATTGGCAAACACAGAGTCCTCAATATTTTTCCATGCCCTTCAAGTCCCACATCAGATTGAGACAGGGATATGAAAAATGATCAGAATTATTTCATCATTATTTGTGGTTCCTCGTAAATCTTTCACCATCTTTGGTTTATCTCCATACCACCCTTTGATTAACTTATCTCTCTGACATTTGTAGGGGGTTCCCTCACCCCGGTGCAGAGAGGGTATTACCCACCAACACAGCAGGGTTTCAACAGAGCAGAATGAGACCTTAATTACAGATTTAATGAGGAGAAAGCCCGATCTTCATTTCTTGCTGATTTCCCAGCTGTGGGATGATGTCTGATTATTTCCTATATGCCAATGGTTTACTTTCCATCTGCTGCTGTCACCACCACCACTTTTGTTGGGCAGCTCTCTGCTGTTCATCCTGTTCCTCCCTGGCATACTGGATCTGAGAAAATGAAAATGTCAAACTCAGGTATCCTTTCTGCCTTTGCTAGGGAGAAATATCTTTAGAGAAATATGGCACTAACTTCGCTGAATAATTGGGGTTAAAAATGAAATCTATTTCTCATTTCCTAAAAGAACACAATGTATATATTACTCATTTCTCTTAAAGTGTCAGCGAGGATTACATTTCACTTTTTATTATATCCCTCTGTTTTCAACTGGTTGTAAATTTTGGAAAGAGTGTCCAGGGGATGAAAATTAGCATTCCCTTTCCTTCTCTAGAATACAAAATTTTCAAGCACTTATTTTTTAAGGTTTGAAATTGGGTTAAAAAAAGCAATATAGTTCTGCAATATGGTCATTTACTTAATCTCTCTGTGACTCAGTTTTGTCATCCGTAAAATGGAGACATTGATAATCTCTACCTCATATGGTTGTTGGTAGAAATAAATAAGATTAATATGTGGAAAGTGCTTAGTCCAGTTCCTATCATATAGCAAGTTGACAATAAATTTTACTTATCATTTTAAGAGTATTATTAAATATTATTCTCTAATTGTAGAGTGTTTATTCAATTTTAGACAATATGAATTTTATGGCTAAGTTTTCTTTGGCTACATTTTGTTACAAAAAATAATCCCTAAGTGACTGGAAAGAAAGTCATAACTCAGCATATTCAGTTGGCATATAATGAGACCTTGAAAACCTTAGGAAAACCATTTCTCTCCAAGAGGCTGGTTAAAGAGCAGAAGCTGCTATTTCAGGCTATGCGTAGAAGATACGTTGACCTTCAGGCCAACAAATGACACTTTTCTGAGACAGTCATTTTACACTTGCTATCTTATATTAGTAAATATCCAAATAGATTAAAGTGAAATAAAATCTAATATTGATTAAGGTCATGATTTCAAACATAAAAGTCTTAAACAGATGCTTTAGAAAGCCAATATATTCTGTTGTTCTTGGGCTTAACAAGGTGATAAATATTGAATTGCCATGACTTGTTTTATATTTAATATACTGGGTTTTCAAATGTTGCACATCTAAACTATTATTCTTCTTGATATTCTAAACACTTGAGGTCAGAGACTGAAGTCTTATTTATCTTTGTAGCCAAGCTTTACCGAACATACACACACACACACACACACACACACACACAATATAGCACTGCTTGTTACACATATTAGGTACCGAGTATTTATTAAATATCAGAATGATCTTTAGCATTTATCAATGTGTTTGTTACTTTTACTTAAACATCCTCTTCCTTTCCTTATCATTGTTCATTTAGTCAACATTCACTCAGCACCTACCACGTGCAATGCAGATGATTGGACCTTTTTTCTTGTTTTTTTTTTTTTTTTTCTTAATAAAATATTACCAGAATTGACCATACTTCCACTTCTGCCTTTAGCCTTGACCCTTTATGAATCTACCTCTTTCTACCTCCCTGGGTTTGGCACCTCTGTCTGGCCTTGCAGCTTACAGTGCTGATCAGAATGAGTCTGCCTGCTTTTTGACTTCTATATTGTCTCCTTTTCTCCCTCCCAGCACTGTCTCCTCCTTCCTGCTAACCAAGATTCTAGATCTCGTTCCCACTGACCATTCCATCTTCCTTCTCTTGGGCTCCCATCTTCAGTGAGGTCTTTCCTGGATCAATAACATACCTCTTGAGGGCCCAGGGACTCTCTACTTCTGCTCTTTTTACAGAGCCTAACGCATTGTAGGCACCCAACTGTTGTTAACAGCAATCAGAATGAAACTGTCAAAGCAAACAAAAATTCATCTCTTCAGTCTGTGTAGTTTATCTTTTCCACTTTATTTGATCAAATAATTTTACTAGTCAGTTTCACTTTATTTTCAAAGAAACTTTCTATTTCACTTTTGGTTCCCTAGTGCCGTGTGGTATTGTTTGGATTCACAAAGCTGACAAGAAAGTATAAGATCCAGTTGCTATTTAATTTAAAAATACAAAAAAAGAAGAAATTTCATTCTTAATATATACAGAAAATGTTTTTAATTGTTTTATGAACTAGGTACAGCCATGTGCCACATGTGACCGCATCATTTGGTCAGTGATGGACCGCATACACAACGGTGGTCCCATTAAGATTAGTACCATGTAGCCTAGGTCTGTAGTAGGCTATACCATCTAGGTTTGTGTAAGTACACTCTATGATGTTCGCTTAACCACGAAATCACCTAATGATGCATTTCTCAGAATGTATCCCTGTCGTTAAGTGATGCATGACTGTACTTAAAAAAAAAAGTACATTATTTCATTTAGTCCTAACAACAACTTCATAAACTAGATATTATTAATCCTACTTTATAAATGAGAAAACCAAGCCTCATGGAAAAGAATCAATGAAGAGCTGGATTTTAACCAAAATCTCCTGGCTTTAAAGCTCACCCCAGCAGTTCTCAAAGTTTAGTCTCTGAGTCTTTCAAGGTATTGTTTTTAAATATTTACACTCCCAGACCCCACCTGCAGGAGATTCTTATTCAATAAGCCTACAATACAATCTCAGGATTTGACTTTGAGAAACCCAGCTCTCCTTTTTAGATTTTGAGTTTGAAATTAAAACTGAATAATTTTACAATAAAACAATTTGAGAGTGTTTAGGCCCTCACCCAACAATTCCTGTTATATTAGGTTAAATATAAACTCCAAAAATACCATGTTATTGGAGGAGAGTATGTATTATGGCCATTTTCCCAGACTAGCAGAGAGATTCATTTTGCACACAGTTGTTTCAGCCCTGCCCGGTTTCAAAATAGCATTGTAAAAATATATGCCTGTTATCTCTACTAATGATTTATTTTAATATACACCAATAACAAAGGGCATAGAATAACCCCACAGTATCACATGATAATCTCAAGAGTGGAATTGGATAAATAAAAGTGACAAATGTATTAGGGTTATTGCATAAGAGAAGAAGAGAGCTTAAGAACATCGTAAGTTGTAAGCCCACCCCAGAAGAGGCATTTTGCCTTTAGAGAAAGAGGAACTAAAAAAAGTAATTACGTGGGAGGCTAATGATGAATGAATGGACCAGAGGACAAAAAGGACAGAAAAGAACATGCTCTGTTAATCTGTGCCTCCCAAACTCCTACCTTTGTGCCTGGCTCGCGTTCAAGGCTCAATTATTGATAGTTGAATTAATAAATGAATTAATGAATGAGTCATGGCAAATTTATAAAGAAAGTGAAAGAAGGCAGAAAGATTTGGTAACTAAAAGGAGAAGAAGAAGGAATCATGGAGAGGGGGACGAGAATTGACGGTCCCGGAAAAAGGGACTAACCCCGAGCGGACAGAAAGATAAAAGCAAGAGGAAAGTCCTGGCAGGAATGTTTTCCTTTGGGTTTGCTGTGGACAGGAGATATTTCCCTTCTATAGTAGTTCTTCATAACAGTGTTTTGCATATGATAATCTAGTTAAGCTAAAGAGGTCCTTAATTAGGACTTTTATTATCCTTTAATTCCTTGCTTAAAGGAAAATGATTACAAAGCTCATCTTTCTGATTTAGGAAACTAATCTTTCATTTCTGAAGTGTTTCTTTCCTTCCC
Source organism: Ceratotherium simum simum (assembly GCF_057802395.1). Taxonomy (NCBI): domain Eukaryota; kingdom Metazoa; phylum Chordata; class Mammalia; order Perissodactyla; family Rhinocerotidae; genus Ceratotherium; species Ceratotherium simum. The sequence continues at coordinate 19,591,087 of NC_141914.1, read as the reverse complement.
TCATCACAGAAATCAAAAAAGAAGAGAAACAAAACGCACGGAATGAGGCCAAACTGTACAATAGTAATAAACAGAAGTAGTTGAACCTGTGTATTAGAATTATCACTGTTACCGCACCAGGTCGGTCTTTGCCCGCCGCCCAGAAAGCCAATCACCAAGACGAGATTGCAGAGAAGGAGGGTTTAATCACAAGGCAGCCCAGTGAGGAAAACAGGAGAACAAGTCTCAAATCGGCCTCCCGGAAAATAGGGACTCAGGGGTATTTATGAGGGAGGGGGCAAGGTGGTCTGAAATGATTGGAGGTGAGGAGAGATGAGGTAATTGATGATCTGCGCAAGTGTAGTCAGGCTTCATATTTCTTCATAGGACATATCTTCACAGAATGGCGGCATTAACATGCGCTGGAAGGTGGAGTTCTGAGCTCTTGCCTGAAAAGGGCCCAGTTGATGGATGGGTTGGTGGTCTCAGTCCGGCCTGAAGTGGACAAGGGGCTCAGTTCCTGAAAAAAAATAGCTCAAACACCCATTACCATAGTAACCCAGGCTCCAGGGAGATGTCATCTACAGGAACCTAGTGGGAGTCAGATAGCATATTGTCCAAACAGCACAGTTAACAATGAGTAAGTTTCTCATGCAGATTTAAGTCCTTGCCTTCCATTCTGATAAGTTTCTAGGTAAGGCCATCCCCCCTTCCTCCTCGTGCAGGGAAGAAGATACGTTTACAAACGGATATTTTCTTTACAAATGTAAATGTCTTTCATAAAGGGTAACTAGAACTAAGAATGGGTTTAGATCGACCCACCCAGGTACCCAGAGATGTCTATAGTAATGGCCTTTTCCGGGGGCAGGCCTCCCATCCCAAACTCCTTTGGTCATGTAGTGGGGGTGGGGGTCAAAATGTCATTCAGGCAGAGACGTATTTTGAGTTCGCAAATTCTGATCCCCTACAGCTACTAGCTGCTGAATCATCAATGGCTGCTTGCCGGTTTCATCGTGAACTACAGAAAAGTCTCATGTATCAGATATGACATCTTCTCTGGTTCTTAATTGAATAAGACCCTATAGTGACTCTGTATAAAGCACTACTAAAGTTATCTCTCCAAACCTAGATTCTTTTGCATGAATTCTTAAAATTTTAATTACAGGAATGTCCATGAGCCTCTCTCTCGTCCTCTGAGAAATACTCTTGTTCGTCTGTACTCACACTAGAGCATCTGCTTTCATCCAGCTGAGGATCAATCCCCACCCCTGTCACCCAGCAATATTTTCCAAATAAAATCAAATTGAAATAAAGATCAAAGAGTGGCCTACAAAGGGAAAATAATCCCAAAGCATGATGTTTATTTAATTGGTCTGAAAAAATAAAGCAATAGTTTGAGCATTGTCTGTTAAAAGGAGGACTGGTAGTTATAACCCTTTGCCTTTAGTTCAACAGACACACAATGACTAGATATCAGCTATTCTAGTAAACTTTGTGGGTAACTATGAATAAAATTGGGGGAAACAAACATATAAAGAAAGAAATTCCCAAACAATTGAACATCGTACAAATTGAACGATGAGGTTAAAGATATGGCAGTTAAGAGACAGTGGGAGTCCTTGAACCTGAAGGTTCAAGGAAGGCTTCTTGGAGGAGAAGACACACAAGTAATATGCACATGATGGATCTGAGAGGAGCAAGACTGGAGAACAGAAAGGCCATGTAAAAGACTGTCACAATATCCCCAGGAAGGAAAGGTATGAGCCTGGAAGTAGGTGGTGACAATAAAGCTTGGAAAGAGATGAGGGATATTAGGAATCAAGAGGTACCAAAAGTATGAGCTGGTGTTAGTTGTGTGCAGATATGGAGGCGGTGGAGTTTAGCAGAGGTTCCAGGTATTCTGGCTTGGATGACTGGATAGACTGTAATAAACTTAAGAATATATGGGACTTCTGAATGTTCCGTTTAGCGATCTGAATGTTGGTTGCATGGAACTTGTCACCTTCTGAAAACTCAAGCTGTGCACTTCTGATCTGTACACTTTTCTTTTATACACAATTAATTAAATAAAAAGGAGTGGGTAGGAGTTCCAAGAAGAAGAGTTTTGATGATGTTAGAGGCGTTGTGTGTGTGTTGTGTCTTTTGATATTGTTTTGCTATTTATGAGCCTTGGAATGCCTTGCCTACTTCCCCTCTGAATCACTAAGCAGGTATTAGTTACTAGGGATGGGTGAAGACTGGGCCTTCATTGCCATTTTCTATTGACTCCTCTGCATAGCATAATTATACTTAATGGGATTTCAATCTTTCTTCAAGAATATTTGATAATGAATAAATGGTGACTCTGCACCTTGCCTAAGAGAGAGTGGACATGGATGACCAAATGGTTCTAGTTCAGCAAGCTCTACATGCAAAAAACAATGTGTTCCTCTACGTTGACAATAACCAATTCAAAATGTAATCAATTAAAATTATACAATTCACAATTCACAAAAGAAACAAAAACTAGAAGGCTACTAGAAAAAAATAGAAATCACAACCTTTATGAAGAAAATTTTGAAACCTTAAGGATGTAGGTAATCTAAATGGTGCAATAAAACATGTGTATAGTTGAGAAATCTCAATATTTTAAGTTTAAAATTCTCCTTGAATTAAATTTTGAATTAAATGCAATTTCAATCAAAATACCAGCAGAATATTTCTTGGATTCTGACAAATTGATTCTTAAAATAAATGTAATAATCAGGTTCTTAAAAAAACAGTTAGATTATACCACTCAATATTTAACAACCACTATTTTTCTTTACGAAAACAATTTTTTTCCATTTAAGTAGACTTGTAGCAGGACTGTTACTGTGTAACTGGGAAAGTGACTTGGCTTCTTATGCCTCCATTTCCTCATGTGTAAAATGGAGGTGAAATGGTACTTACCTCAAAAGGTTGATAAAAAGCTCATCTGAGATTACAACTGCCAAATACTTATCAAATAAAGTACTTATTAAATATAAGCTATAAAAACTTAAAATATATATATATATAGACTCTTAAGCTTTCTTTCCTTTCTATAGAAAGCAAGCTCCTATTTTATCAGTAGTTTTGCACAAAATAAACCAGCAAGTGCATCTTGATTGGAATCCAATTATTGCTAGCATAGACTTTCACTTATTCACAAAACTGCATCTGAACCCCCTCTTCTCTCAGACTCTAAGTCTAGATGATTCTTCTCTTCCATTTTACAGCTTAGTTGACAGACTTCTATTTCCTTAGCTCAAACCACCTAAATTCATAATTTTCATTGAGCTTTTTCTATGGCATTTGCCCTGCTTTCTATCTTTTCTTTGTTCAGGTTTCTGTTTTTCCCATCAATGTGAAATTCCTAATATGAACTGTAGGTCCCTACCAGTAGATTCTCTTAAGTAATTTCTGTCTCTTATTCTTACTTCCAAGTTCAGCCAAGCATTTCTACCTGCTCTTTCCTAGCTTGTTTATGAACAAAGAACTAATTGGAATTTGAAAGGTAAGTGCAGGGACTAGAACATCCACTTTAACTTTCTCCATCAGGTTTCTGACAGTGCTAAGATGGGTCATTACCCATGATTGGATAATGAGATTAATAAAAGTGATGGTCATGGTCTAACCACTTAGGATATTTTGCAAAAGAAAGACAGGTTTTATCTTAAAGAAATATGCATTAGATTTAATGTCAAAATGAGAAGAATTAATAAGTCTAAATGTGCCTGTCCTTTGCAGTTTATAAGACATTTTCAGTACACATCATTACTTTTAAGTATATTTAGACAATTTTGATTTCTCCTCAGCAGTTATCAATTATCACTTAACTTAATCAACCCTTAGATTCCTTCCTAGGCCTAAATTACAGTTTACTCTTATCTTTTTGTGAAAGCCAGGAGCCTCTGGTCTATGCCATTGACAGTGGGACATCTGAGCTAGTTCAGATTTTGCTTGAAAAATCCCCACCAGCTGCTCTGCCTGATGCTGAGTTAATTGCCTTAATTAGCTTTCTTACAATAGCCTTCTTAATCAGTCCTGGTGAGGAGATCTTGAACTCCCATTGTGATTCCTTTCTCACTATATGCTGACCTTTTAAAAGTATCCATTCAGTCTTTTTGCACAACTGCTCTCGAAGTCTAAAAGAAATATATAAAAAACAAGAGGAAAAAAAATCACTCTGCTCACTGCTTTTTCTGTATCCCTCCCGAAACTGTGACCCTTAAGTTCTAATCAAGACAGGTTATTCTGACTTTTCTAAATTACTAACAGCTAGTTCTTACCTTCTCTTTCTCTTCCCATGGTTCAATTAGCTGCCTTGTCTAGTGAATTCTCAATTAACATCAATATATGTTCTTTCTGACGAAGCTTGCAGGTTTCACATTTTGCAGCCTGCTGCAATCTTCCTCCTAAGGAGGCGTAAATTTTAGTTATAAAACTTTAAAACATGTAGACTTTGTTGAATGTGTACAGATAATTTTAAATTTTAGTTCCCCTTGTAGAATTTCATGCAGACCAAGGTCTTGATGGTATGGAGCAAAACCAACTCTGTCAGTCCCCTACAATCTGTGATATTAAATTGTCATTCATAGAAAGTGATTAAATTGATCCCAAAGACTTGATTTTCATAAACATGTTATCCTTTCTCTTGACCAATAATACATTTGCCCTGTGAGATGTTTGTTAATTGCTATATTTTTAATTTATTCAAAATTTTTCTTATAATGCTTCAAGAATATTTAAGTAACTGTGCATAAATAATCTTGGTGTGTGTGTTTTGAGTATATGTGTATGTGTGTGTGCAGTATTCTGAATTTATTTTAGATTGTACTGAAGTTTTCAACTTCTGTCACCTTCAAATTTGTGTAAAGGAAAAACAAATTATATGACCCTGTTGTCAACTAACAGAGTGAGGGAAGGAGAAAGGGAGAAAAGGAGAGAAAGTGGAAAAATCCAATATCAGGAAACATGCAATATTATTTTAAGGGTAAATAATTATATTGGTGTTAATTTCATGTTATGCTTTGACTTCATTGAAATATATAACTTTTTATTGTTCATTTTGTCAATTTCTGGATATCATATAACTATTCACCAATAGCTTGTCATAATAGGTTTTCTTCTCTCTTCCCACCCCCTAGCTTTAAAGAAAAAATTTAACTTGATATAGAGTGTGTTAATTTTCTAAGTGTTCCCTAGGGCAGAGGAGCTAAGGCTGTACAGAGGTGTAGGAAAGATAAGGTGGGGGACATCTTTGGCAGATACGGTGATGATAAGTGTGGTGTGCTATGGGAAAGAGAGATATGAACTGTTAGAAATGTATAATGGAAAATAACGAAGAGGATAACAATTTCAGTTCTATGGCTCTGAATGTTTCAATATATACTAAGCCTTGAACAAGGGCTAAATTATTTGTACTATTAAAAGCCACAATCGTTATTCAGAGAGCTGATGAAATTATTACTTAAATGAAAAGATGATCTTTTAAACTTTAAAAACTAAATCAGTAAGTACCATTCTCATATTTCCTCCTAAATTTTCTTGGCATTCTGAAAGTACAAGAGTCAGCTTAACCATTGATACGTGGAAATAAGGGAAGAAACAAATGAAACAAAGTCATTGAGGAAACAGGAAGAGTCTGATACTTTGCATCATCATTATTACATTACGGCATATTATTTATTGTTTATTGTATATCAGGTTGGCCCACTCGGCATTGCAAATAAAATTTCAAAACCTCAAGTGCTTGTACTTAGAGCAGAGGCTTTTTTTTTCTGTTTTTTAAATGTAGAGTAATAATGCTCTTATCCAAAAGCATCACTTGTCCCTATAGGAAGCAAAAATAAAATTACTCTAAGGAAATAATTAATTGTGCTACTCAGTGGGCTGATATCAATGTGCTGTGTTCACTTGTGTATACCCTAACCGGTGACTGCGCTCCTACCCTCTTTGCATGCCAGAATGTTAACTGCAATTGTCATTTAGGGTCCCCGTGGTTCAATCATTGACAATGGTATTATAATAATACTTGGTGGGAACCTTCAGTTTAAGGACTTAAAAAGAATGAATGCACCCTGTGGATTGAAGTTTGAGTATAGCTTATTATATCGTTAATTTAAGCATAATGGAACGCAGTAAGCACTATATAATATGAAATGGGTTTCTGACATTCTAATTTCTTCTCACTTGGTCTGACATGGCTACAATGCACTGTACCCTGGTTTCCCTTGTCTTTTCATCATGGTGTTTCTGTTATTTCTTTTTCTTTTTCTTTTTTTTTTTTGCTGAGGAAGATTCGCCCTGAGCTAACATCTGCTGCCAATCCTCCTCTTTTTGTATGTGAGCTGCTGCCACAGCATGACCACTGACAGACAAGTGGTGTAGGTCTGCACCTGGGAACCAAACCCGGGCCGCTGAAGTGGAGCACGTCAAACACAACCAGTAGGCTACAGGGGCTGGCCCATGTTAATTCTTTTCTCTGTCTCACAAGTGTGCCCAGGGTGATTGCTGGCTTCAGTCAGGATCCTTGTTATTAATTGCAGAGAAACCCAAGTCTTGGTGTCGGCAATTACTCAGAGTTCAGATTTCTTTTAAAAGTGTCCTTACAGCCGTAGATGGAGAAAGGTTGCATTGTGCTTTCTTCCACTGCTTAAAGAGCAGGGATGCTTTCTTTTTATTTTTATGGAACTAATATTCTCTGGCTGTTTTAGAACATTCTCTGATGTTGTGTGTATGCAACTGCTGCCCAGAGTACCTTAGTAAGCATTGCTTCTTTTTGATCAGCCTGTGACACGCTTCCTCGTGTTTGGTCCATGAGAGACAGAGATGGTGTGGGTTTTATCCACCCTGCCCATGGCAGGAAGAGTCATTTCCCAAGTGAGTACAGGCTGAACAAGGTTTCTCATGAGCAGAGACATTGTGTGATATCTGAGAAACAACTTGGAACAGCCTTCTTATCTGTACCTACAACCATTTTTTTTCACACCCACAGTGGTATATGCTACACATGTATCAAAGTTCAGGGAATTTTCCCCTCAAACTCTCCTTCAGAGCCTATTACTCTTATATGAGATGATTTATTTAGACTTGGTTATCAGGTTTTGCAGCCCATGGCTTTTTCCTTGCTGTCAGATTGCTTACTGTCAGAGCAGAAACAAGAGCTTAAAGTTCGTCATCATAGTTGGGAGCCATTTAGAAAAGAGCTAGCCACCCTTGCATTTGCTGTAGACCCGGCTTTTAAAATCATTAAGCTTTAATTATGCAGAAAATTTACTTTGTGTATAACACTTCCTTCTCTGGTGACACCAGGTAAGTTTCCTGCAATTAGTAATATCTTTTAAATTATGGAGGAGTTTGGCAAGAGTAACCTTTAGTAGATAAATTAAACTATACTCATTGTTGAAAATTTACATTAGCAACCAGAATTGCCCATCCAGAAATACACCTACGGAACTCCGTGGCCGGTTTTAACAGTCATTGTTTAAGGGGGATCCCATAAGACTAGACATGACATTTCAATTATCTCAGTATTTTCAATTCAGCAGGTCACGGAAAGCTGGGATTGATGTTTGCGTCTCTATCTCCAGGCCTCCATGTATCTTGTTTCTGCTGCGCTATTTGCTCCTATTCAATGTAACTATGAAGGCTCAGTCATGCCAGGCATCTGGACTTGTTCTTCTATCAAGGATCCATTTTGTACAAAGTATTTCCTTTGTTTTAAGGATCTTAATTAAACGGATCTAGGTAGCTGTGGGATTATAATGGGATCCCTTTTATGGAAACAAAGTCTGGTTATATGGGCTCAAATATTAAAATAATGAAATTCTCTGTCCTTGGAGGAATAGGCAATTCCACACATCAGATAGCTCAATGAGGAGATAAAAATATTTTAATAACTACATAAATTACTATACACCTCATTCGGAGTTGTAGCCTGGTGTTGTCCAGCATTCCTGGACATTGTTTCTGCTGTGACACATATGACAGGTGACATTCATATGCTCAACACATTCCCACGGGCATACCCAGATTTTGACAAAACACCACAACATTTATGGCGAAGTCAGGCACAGCAATAATTCATAGTCAACACAATTATTAAAATGGTGTCAGTATCTGTTGCTCCTTGTGGGCCCTTCAGAAAGGCTGGATGTTAAGGGTAAATAATTAATTTCATACTAGCTGTACCTCTACTCGCTTATATCACTCAGGGAAGAGCGTGAAATTCCAATGAGTAAGAATGACATAATCAAAGATATAATTTTGAACCATTCTAAATTGTATTTATTATTATTTTTTTAATTCACAGACTTTGGTATTTTATGATAAATAGTGAATGACTTGCAACCATATACCTCACAACCTGTAAAGTTGGAATCTTATGTGCTCAGACTGAAGATTCAGTCCTGACATTTTCTCTTGGGGGTAGAAAAGTCTTGGATCCCCATTGTTTGCATTTATTTCAAAAAATTAAGATAATGACCCTGACTTTACTGAGGACTAAATGAGACACTTTACGTATATTTATTTTTATTAAATAGATTAATGATTATACTTTATTTTTCTGGTGTTTCATGATGATACACACACACATACACACATTCTCATTTGTTATTCTCGGGACCTCTGTGAGACATAAATGGTAGATATTAATCCAATTGATAGATAAGGGAACAAACTAAGACGCCAGTATTGCACTTTACATTAAACCACTTGTCTAAGGTCTGTCTCTTTCCCATGCCAATTTAGGTATGCCTGAACAGTCCCTATCTCTAGCAGGTATACTCTTGTATGCTAATATTCTTGAGGCATTTAAGAGAATTTTTAGAACATCAGAAGTCATTAATATCTTTACATAATAAAAACTATTAAAATGGATCACTATGGAGTTAGAAGAAATAATTTATAGTAGGGGATTTGATTAGAAGAAAGAAGAAGAAAAAGAAGGAAGCAAGAAGAAGAAAAGAGGTAAGAATAAACATACATTTCTATATGTAAAGGAAGGCTGATAATTAAGACTCATAGGAATCACTCCTGGGGCCAGTTTTGACACTTTTATAAATGGTCTAGATGTGGGCATTCACACTAAAATATCTGCTAAAAGCAGACTCTGATAAAATATTGACCTGACTTGCTTTGCTGACAGTTTCATCTTTTTTAAGGTAGAAGATGTTACAGAGGGGAATTGCTGCTTAGGGCTTAATTCTAATCTCAAGAGAGAGCCTGCTGAAGATGTGGTGGGGAAATCCACAGAGAGGCGTATCTTGATTATTTTGTGGAGACACCAAATATAGTGGACTAGATGAAGGTATGGGTTGGATGATAGTAAGGGAGGTACAATGATCGCTTGTTGAATCCAGAATATTAACTTAGAAATTACCATCAACCTGGAAAGACCTCTCAAAGAGCCTAACCTTAACAAGGCATGGCCCTAGTCAAGATTTTTATCAATGTTATTGACTATGGCATAGCAGTAACTTATCAGTTGTAGATGATAATGTGACAGGAGGTGAATATAAATAATTAATGAAAGAATTAAGGCCTAAAATCATCCTGACAGGCTAAACTCCTGGGCCAAAACCAACATGATAAAGATGTATATCCTGAATATAGGTTTTTAAAAAAATTATGTAGTACCTAGTGATGTTCAGCGTGTTACTGATGGAATTATAAATTATTTTGATCCTCCTGGAGGGAAATGTGGAAATATACAACCAAAGCTGTAAAATATTTATAACTTTCAAACTGGCTATTCTATCTGAGAGATTTAGTCTAAGGAAATAATCAGGAAAATGTTTAACGGCAGGCAAGCAAAAACATGGAGTCAATTGGTCAAACAAATGATAGCACTACCATAATGAAATCCTATGCAGTCATTAAAAATTACACAGAAAACATTTACTTATTGACATGCAAATACATTAATGATAAAGCAGATAAAAAGACTACAGAAGAATATTATATACTTTATTTTTATAAAATAAATTTTATGTCTACATAGATATGCAAGTACATGGAAACAAAAAATGTGTGGAGGGCTATCCAGGAATATGTCAGTGGTTTTAGTGTTGATAATTTTGGGAATGAGCTTTTCTTCTTTATGCTTATCTGTGTCTTCTAAAGTTTTATAAGGTATATGTATTAATTGTGTGATAAAAATGTTATCCTAAAAATATAAGTGAAATATAAGCCACTTCAAGTGAAAAATTATCTGGGTTATTTGGAGGACAAAGGTTACCACCAGTGTGATACAGCAGTTAATAAAAAAAGAGTATAATTAGGTTACATAAATAACAATAACGTTTTAATGAGCGTTAGTAGGAGAGGGGTGTCATTGAGCTGTAAACCCATATGGTCATGTGGTATTCTATTATAGGAACCATGTTTAAATAAGAACTATAATGGTATGTATAATTCAAAGGATGAGAATTGTCATTTGGGAAAAGTTTTGTTATTCAAGATGTTTAGTGCACAGAATTGATAACTGAGGATCTGAGGACAAGCCAGGCTACCTGAAGGAAATAGAATAAAAGAAATTTTGGTTATCTCTGTAAAGCTTTAAATAAAAGACTTGAACAAATGGGCAGAAAATTCAAAGAATATATTCAGGAGGATTTCCTAACATTTAATATACTGTGTAGCAAGCCATGGTAGAAATAAATGCATTGCCCATCATAGGTCTATCATTTTGGATCCTCTCTGATGCAAATGATTAAAAACTCTGCTCAAAATGAAGTTAATCAAAAGGGGAATTGATTGACTGAGAAGCGACCAGCTTAGTCTAGTCTCAGTCATGCAGAGGTTAGATGCATGGCTCTGATGATGTCCACAGGACCCACTTCCCCTCCTTTCTTGTGGTCTCGTTCTGAAAGGAGCTCGGTTTCATGATGGTTAGATGGCTACAGCCCTTTAGAACACCCATCCTCTGTTGTACATTTGGGGAAAGAAATCTTTCATCAACAGTAGAGTGAAGAATCCAGACCTGACTCCCTTTAGCCATAATGGCCCTGGTTCCCAATCCTGAACCAATTACTGTAGCCAGGGTAGGGGTGTGTAGAATAGTTGTTGTATAACATAAGCCAATCAGGGCCCACTATCCTCCCATTTGAGGATGGTGTCAAATTCAGGCAAACCACTGGGGCAGAGGATATGGAGGAGTAGTGTCTGAAAGGTAATTCAGGCTAATCTTTTATCAGGAAAATGGATGACTAGACAATGGACTGCAAAAATGACAGATGCCTATTAAAACTAGGATGACAAGTATAACTGGATGATTTCTTAGGTTCTTTCCAATGCCAAGATTCTATGAGACTGTGATTCAATTTGCAGTTGGCACTAAGATTTGCAGGGAGAGAAATATAAAAGGAAATACAGAAGGAATTGTTGATGAACTCCAGGAAGATATTACCAGTCTACAAGAGAATATGGGAAAACAATGCTGGGATCAGGCAAAGGTATTAAAGGGGGGAAACAATTTATTTTTTTTATTATTTTTTTTTTTTTTGAGGAAGATCAGCCCTGAGCTAACATCCATGCTAATCCTCCTCTTTTTGCTGAGGAAGACCGGCCCTGAGCTAACATCTATTGCCAATCCTCCTCCTTTTTTTTTTTTTTTTGCCCAAAGCCCCAGTAGATAGTTGTATGTCATAGTTGCACATCCTTCTAGCTGCTGTATGTGGGACGCGGCCTCAGCATGGCCGGAGAAGTAGTGTGTGGGTGCGCGCCCGGGATCCGGACCTGGGCCGCCAGTAGCAGAGCGCGCGCACTTAACCGCTAAGCCACGGGGCCGGCCCAGGGAGGGAAACAATTTAAAACATAGAAACCCCCTCACAGTTGTGAGGCTCTGAATTTTGAAAAAAATTGAGATTCCATCAGTTAACATGTATCTCTCCCCCAAAGCATTCTCTGTCTCTACTTAATCACGTATGCATTTTGTGCAGCTGCAATGCGGGATCTGTGTTTTTTCCCTCCTTATATATCACACTACCACATACACACACACACACACACACACACATAGACTCACACTCACACCCTTGCCTAGCAGTATGCAAAAAGGAGAAAGAAGCAGGTATTTCTTCAAAACAGAAACCCCTCACTCCTATGCCTATGCATATTCCAGTGCTCCTGAAAGTGTGATCAATCATACATTATTTAGGTTTGACAAATGCCTTTCACAACTCATATGATCCCTGGAAGGGTTAAGATTCATTTACACTCAGAGTAAATTGCTTTAATCAGATAATCAGATAACCAGCTCCTTAGGGCTGCCAGCTCAGCAAAATTTCTCCTGCAAATCGGTACTTTATTTTTGAGAGTGGGAGGAGAGAAGAGAGGGCAAGGATTTGGGAGCAGGTGGTGATTCAGGGTACACTTTGGGCAGCCAATAGACTGCTTAAAGAAATGTAGGAGAAGGCAAAGAGAAGGATGGAAACCCAGAAGTAGGAGATTTAGAAAGATGATAACAAAGACAGTTTTGCCTAGAATCCTCTCAACTCTGTGTGGACCAGCTGGAAATAATGAACATCTCTGTTCTCCAAGTCACTGCAGCTCCTCTAATGTCCCATCCTCAAATCCCCACTCTTTTTCCTCTTAAGATGGAAGGAGGAAGGAAAGAATAAATAGCCTAACACTGAAAAGAGGGAGAGACTTTATGCATGTGCTTATCTCCTCTCTCTTTGTATTTTCCATACTATTTCCCATTGTAAATCCTGGGATTTGCCTTTTTTAGGATGACGACATTGCAACCCCCAGGAACACCAAGGACAGCGTCCTTGTGCAAAACCTTAGCTCATCTGTACTGTATGTGGTTCTGGTTGATGAACCTTAAAAGAGAGGAAATGGAGCTAGAAAAGGTCTAGAGAAGGGCAGATAAAATGATCAGAGGGATAAAAAAGGGTGCCGTGTGAGAGTGGATTAAAAGATTCCTTTTCTTCATGCTGACCTCTACAAAAACATGAAGGGCACTAGATGAGGTAAACTTAAGACTAGATGGCCAGACCTTACAGTACCATAACCAGGGGAAAGCCACAGTTGCTGGCGGTAGCGAAGAGGCAGGGAGAAGAGAATAGCTCTGTACATAGCAGAGATACATTTATGCAATTCCTTACTCTTAAGTAGTGTATAAACTAAGTAAATTTAAATAGGTCTTGATAAGGTTGTAGTTGAAAAACCCATAATGAGTTGTCAAAACAAGCCATAGGATGTTTATGAGTGCTTCTTTAATTTTTGCTGTAGATACCTTAAAATAGTGGTTTTCAAATCTAATTGATCGTGAGACTCACATTGGGGTACTTTTAAACTACATAAAGATTCCATAGCCCCACTTGAGACTTCAAAAATAAAAGTGTCTGGGAATAAGACCCCAAAATTCATATTTTAAAATGAGTCTCCAACTGACTCTCATATTCGTAGGATTAGTTCCCCGAGGAATACTGGCCTAGGGGCTGATCCTGCCTCGCTGGAAGCCAGCACTATGTGATGGGGAAATAGCACGGGCTATGCTTTAAATTCTGACTGCTGCTTTTCAGGGTGTGACTTGGACAAGTTACCTACCCTCTCTGAACCTGAATCTATCTTATAGAGTAGTTTATAAACGATCTGATGCCTACTGGTGCTGAGCAAATGTTAGCCTACGCATCCTCACCCCAACCTCCAACCAGGTCCTGTGGATTGTCAAGCACAGAATCCTGGGCTGGTGGGATTATGGATTTAACCACTTCGATGGTTTTCACACATCCAAGTGTTTGTCTCTGAGAGGGAGAGAAGACAATTTTATAGAAAGGTGTGAATGTAGACATGGCATCTTTTTCTCTCTGCTCTAGCTCTTCTGTATTTCTGGTTACAGGTTGGATCATGAAAGAAGCATATGTTTCAGAACTAGCAGATTTCACTTACTGGCTTCATGGTGTTTCCAGATCATTTGTCAATATTTTGGGTTTTTCGTTCCTCTGGAGGTCTGTTTCTTTTAAGATTAGTTTATTGATACTTCTGTGAAGTTGAAACTAAAGGGAAAAACAAATCAGTGGGGATCTCAAAATGTGTGTGAACACCTATTGGGCTGGTGTGTACTGAAGCAGCTGGCAAGGAAACAGCAGATTCCTCCACCAAGTTGCAATAAGATCTAGGGAAATGAGCAGAGAGAAGAAAACCAAGGAATGGGAGAGAACAAGGAAGAAGGGGCTTCCTTAAAGAGGCAGGTGCAAGTAAGGCAAATGCAGATGCCTGGAAAAAAAAAAAAAGGGAAAGCAGAATGCCAGGCTTCTGCTGAGCTGGCTGGAGAGTAAGGGGAGGTCATCTGAGATGTAGGAGGAGCTGGGCCATAGCTCTGCCCTGATGCCCAGCTAGTCACTGGCTGCTGCTGAGTCTTACGGACACACAGATGTTTTCAAACCCCGTTTCCTTGAAGGGAGACACAGACGTGCAGGGAGAGATCTGCCTTGTGGGGCGAGCAGGAAGGAATGTGAAGACAATGAACCTATGTACTGAGTCTTCCCAAATGCCATTCCAGAGGATGATGTGTCCATTTTCCCAACCCTCTCTTCTCAACATCTCATTTGGAGCCTCTCAGGGATTCTGCTCAGCAGTCTTTATGGTGTACCTGTTCCTGTGCCAGGCCCGTAGCTGGTTATTGAGGAAGATTCTTGCCCAAAAGAAAGGAGAACAAGATTTTTTCTGTTATCTTGGAATTGGGATCAGCACCCAGAACGTGGTTCGAAAGATGCTAAGTATCCCGATTCCAGATTCCAAGAGCCATCACCAGGTATGACAAGATACTTTCCCCAGAGAACTTACTGAGGAGAGGCTCTCTGAGAGCCTAGGTGGAAGCCTAGGGTTAGGAAATGCGGCACATGTTTGAGAAACAGCTTCTGATTTGAGTAGTAGGGGATGAGGTGAGAGAAAAGGTCTAAATGGAAGGGAATGGGCCCGTAAGTAGTTTATACTTAATTTGGGAGAGTAGTAAAGGGACTTTTGTCCCCTGTACTCTGTTTTTGGAAAAGGACTCTGGGCTCCTATTAGACCTGTTTCATTTTAATTCTTAATTATACAAGAGATACATAGATATATTCTTTTATTTTTTGTGAGGAAGATTAGCCCTGAGCTAACATCCAATGCCAATCCTCCTCTTTTTGCTAAGGAAGATTGGCCCTGGGTTAACATCCGTGCCCATCTTCCTCCACTTTATATGGGATGCTGCCACAGCATGGCTTGACAAATGTTGCATTGGTCCGTGCCCAGGATCCGAACCTGCGAACCCTGGGCCACCAAAGCAAGTGCACGAACTTAACCGCTATGCCACTGGGCCGGTCCCTACACAGATGTATTCTTAATTTAAAAATTAGAGTATTAAAAAGAAAGATAAACCCCCTTTACTAGAATTCTCGACTATATGTATGTATACATCCATGTCTATCTATGTATATACATCATGTATATACATCTATGTATACGTAGATGTCTATCCACAAGATAGAAAGATGTCTATCTATACATCCATGGATAGATAGATATGGATGTATATACATAAATATGCATTCACATATATACATAAACATATGTGTACACATATTTATGTATAAAATTTTCAGTAAATATTCATAACAGAGTATGATGTAGTATGATATTATGATTTTTTTTAATGTGGCTTTTTAGTATTATTCAATTTGTCTTTTTTTATAGAAAATAATTTGTTTTTTAAAACCCTCTGTACAATTTAAGATAGACTAGAGAAAGTAAAGCATATGCTTAAGAGTCTAGATTGTGGAGCCAGACTTCCAGGCTGTGTGACCTTGGACAAGTTGTTAATGTTTCTGTTCCCCGGTTCTTCATCTGTAAAATTGGGATATAATAGGATCTACTTCACAGATTTGTTGTGATAATTAAATGAGTTAATAGGTGTAAAGCACTTAGAACAGTGCCTGACATATTGTAGAAGATATATGTGTCACAAACAGATCAGGTTCATTTTTGACTACTGCAGTAAATTCTAACATATGAATATACCATATTTTATTTAGTGATTCCTCTACTGACTGACATATTGACTCTTTTATAATTTTTCATTATTACAAGCAATCCTGCAATAAATATTTGATCAATTAATAACACGTTTTCAGAACATGTGTTACAACTCCTATGGCAAATGCGACTATTGTAATAAATACTTTTGAAATCACATCGATGCTAAGAATTTAATGTAACTTCCTTCTGGTTTGCACACTTGAGATCATTTTTCCTATCTCTGAAATGACTTGAGAGAAGCTGTATCCCAAAGATTTAATGAGGTTATGTCCCTTTTAACTGTCAAGAGCTCCCCATTCTTTACTCTGATATTCTTTTGAATTGTTGATAATTAATCAGGAACATCAGTGGTGAAATGTCACATAGATATCACTGCAACTCTTCGATCTGTAGCTTTAAAGGGAGGTTTTTCTCCCCGTCTGCTGGCCCTGTCATTGCCAAGCTTCCCTCTTATTAACCTTGAAGTCACACGGAACAGCCTCTTCTGTGATTTCATCATATCTCCCATCTGAAGAGATGCTATCACACTCCGAAAAAATAAATTAGAAGGACCACATCACTCCTACACAGAGGCAGGTCACAGGTTTAATTTTTTTTGTATATTTTTTGTCTGACGGGACTTCTTGCCCCACCTGTGAGACAAGAGTTCACAGTCTTCACTGTGTGCCTTATATCATAGCAGCTTGCATGGAAAATTTTTATTTCTTTTTTGTGAGGAAGATCAGCCCTGAGCTAACATCCACGCCAATCCTTCTCTTTTTTGCTGAGGAAGACCAGCTCTGAGCTAACATCTATTGCCAGTCCTCCTCCTTTTTTTCCCCCAAAGGCCCGGTAGATAGTTGTATGTCATAGTTGTACATCCTTATAGTTGCTGTATGTGGGACGCCGCCTCAGCATGGCCAGAGAAGCAGTACATCGGAACATTTTAATTTTAAAAAATTGTTTATGAAATTCCCTGTCTTCTGATAAAGCCCGTCTTCTCTGAACTTTATGGAAAAGGAGTTATTTGCTTCTTTAAAATTTTTCTTCAACTGCACAATGGGGATAACTTGATTAATAAAAATGGTAAAACAAATTTTTATAAAAGCTTTCCAACATCTCTATAAACTATACAAACTAGAAACTTTTCTAGTTTGTATTTGCCTTCTAGTTTGTGTTTGCCTTTGTCAGGCATGTATGAAAAAATATCCCACGTTCAGATTTTCTTGGATTTCGCACAGCTGCTGACACACAGGTCAAAATAGGCAAAATGATGAAGGCTGTGAAGTTTGACTTCGTCATCCTGGCCTTTCTCTTCAATATCCAAAAACCCCTTGGTTGCTTTGGCGTACAAATTTTCGCCTATTTTCTATAATCCTTTTCAGCAAAATGCCTATGCTCTCTCCACTACTGGAAATATGAGAATAATGACCACTGGAAAAATGTCCAGGAATGGGCAATTATTAGCAAGAAAGGAGAGATGGGGGAGATACAGGAGCCAGAGTATGATCTTGGCATAGGATAAAGGAGAGTCCATTTGAATGGATCAAGTGGAACAATTGTTAGCAAGTGACAGTAGAGTAAATACAGAGTTCTGTTGTTTTATTTCCAAAGTGTCAGACGTTGGGTTTGCACAAAGCTGAAGGTCAAAGCAGACCGAGGAACAGCCTTTAGGGTAAGTTTGTTGAAATCGCAAGTGAGAAGCTTTCAAGTGTAGGCTGGAATGGAATACAGGTCCACAGAACCAGGATCAAGCAGGTATCAAGTCTGCAAAGAGTAAAACTCTGGAACACATAGGGTGAGGGTCAGGCCTCAAGACCAGGCAGATTGGTTGTGTCATGACAAGTTGTAACAAGAAGTATTTTTTTTTTTAATTGGATGGGGAAAAGGGTTCCCTTTCACTCAATTCTATCAAATTCCTGCGTCTTGAGGGGTCCTGGAAAATTTGGGACAGACTTCTCATCTCTAGCACTCCCTGATCACTGCCTATTACTGGTGGAGTCCCTTCTGCAATGTTTTGTTTTTGACCAGCTCTGGCCCTTTCTGGACACTGAATACTGGAGGTTTGGATACCCCTCAGAGAAGTCTTTAGTCCTGCTGGGCATACAGCCATCACTGCCCACCCTCCATACTCTGAAACTTCTAACGTTCCTAGAATGCTGATCTGTACCTTTACACCCCACATCAGTGCCTTCTTTGGGTCACAGTCATGCCACCAACTGTCATAGCACAGCCTTTTCCAATCCAAGCAGCCTCCTGGTCCCTTCCCCTCTTGGAGGACTCCTTGGTTATCCCTTCCAGAGTCTGACTTTCCAAAACCAAGGTTTTGGAAGCCTTGACGTTGAAAAAGCTATCAATACCTACCTAAGACAGAGGCACCTGGAATTAGGAACAGATCTTAATTCTTCTTGCAAGTCATTATTTTTTATTACTCCACAGCAGAAAGGTATCAATTAATCTATCCATAACTCCCCTTTTATACATTCGCTTTTTCAACTTTTTCTATTTGTGGGATGATAGCCTTCTACCCTTTATCTGTGAAGGTTTGGAATCAGAAAACAGATGGGGAAATTCCATGTTTTGTTTTGGTTTTTTTTGGTGAGGAAGATTAACCCTGATCTAACATCTGTTGTCAATCTTCTTCTATTTTGTATATGGGATGCTACCACAGCATGGCTTGATGAGCAGTGAGTAGGTCCACCCCCAGGATCCGAACCTGTGAACCCTGGGCCGCGGAAGCAGAGTGTGTGTACTTAACCACTACTCCACCAGGCTGGCCTCTCCACGGGGTTTTATGTTTGTCTCTTTAAATATGCTTATGTAGATTCCTTTTCATTTTGTTTTATTTAATCAAATCAAAACAATGAAATTTAAAAATTATTATAGAACTTGGAGACTATTAGAATCATGTGAGGAAGATGGCTATAAATTGCCAAGTGTCTGCGAGACTGGCCTGGGCAGACCCTTCTGAAACCCAAAGGAATTGATCATCTTCTCCTCACTAGTGAGTATCATTTTCATAATGGGAAAAAGAAAGGAGGAAAATATCCAATTCAACCCCACAACAGCTCAGAGATGATGAGACCTCAGATCTCACATTTCAAGGTAGAGAAAAACTCTCTGAACTCCTAAGTAAGAGTAGCCAGTTATTTCTCTCAGCTCTCCTAACCAAAGACAGCTTCCCCTCATTTCCGCTGCCTCCCATTCTGTCATCTTTGTTATTCTTCTCATTTAGTCAATTCAGATTATTCCAGTGAGGATGCTAAATTGAAAGTCCTAGGCTGGCATCTCGTTTACACATAAGGCAGTGCTGTGAGGGCCCCTGTTGTAGGCACCATTCCCCAGGGGGCTTTGGCCCTGACCCATAGTGGCTGAGCTGTTAATGAGAAGGAGTTTAAGTCTCCATCCCTCATTCAGCCCTTGTCCCCTCTCCTGAGACTGCCAACAAGAGAAGCAATTAGGGCCAATTGTGGTGGTAGTTGGCTGCTTTTTAAAATAGAAACCATCGCAAAATCTGTCTAAGAGCTTGCCTTACTTTCAGCTTTCTTACAGACTGCAGAGACATTTGGTGACAATGCTGAGAATTACCCAGATTATCCATGGAAGCCTGTAATAGTCCAATTACCAACACTTGTTTGCAGTCTTGTTGTGAACTTTTTCTGTAGTCGGGAAAGGATATGCTGCAATAGGGATGGAGAGGGTGGAGAGGCTAGGGGGAAGAAAGAAAACTGTTCTGAGAATGAAGTTGTTTTCATCAGTGACTCAAGACTCCAACAGATCAGGTGACTACCAGAAGCTCTGATGTGTTTTAACAACCTTTACCATTGGGTAAATGGCTTTTCCACGGACTATAGAATCTCCCACCAAGCCTGTGTTCATTATATGTTTGCTAAATTGACTTGAGGGAAAGTTGGTGTGTTTTTTTTGTTTTTAAGATCCTACGTTTTCCTCTCCTGAGTTAGATAATACCAAGACTTCTAGGAAACTCTAAACAAAAGCTGAAAACTAATGTGCTTATCTGTTACCTATTTTAACACTTTTGAATAGGATTTCCTTGCTTTGCATTTAGAGGAATCATGACCCAATTCAGAATAAACTAGGCAGTGAGGCAGCCCTTGCTAAACTGTTATGGACTATTGTTAAAATTTCCATCCTTCAGGGAAAGAAAAAAAAAAAAAAGACCAAAATTTATTTTCCCTCTGAGCACATTTTTCCTTGTCAATTCAAAAAAGGATTATATAGATATCCACTAAATGCTTAATTTCCATAATAAAGTAATAAGTGATGGTTTTCCTTTTCTTTTAAGTAGAGCTATTAGTATGCTGTTATTTGGAGTCTATGATCTTCTTACTTACCTCTAGCTGTCTGATAATAAATCAGGAGCTATCATTCATGGAGACAGGAGAGGACTACTCAACTTCTCTCAGAATACTTCTGAACCTTTAGTCTTATCCATCAATTTCTGCAGAGATAAAGGAACCATATGGGAGGATCTTTCCATTTTTTCTTCTGCTAGACCCCTGTTTACATTTAAATTCACCTTTTAAAACAATTTCTAAATATTTCTCTTTTCTTATAGTCAGTATCTTTTAAATTACAATGTTAACATATATGCAGACCATCGTAGCTATATTTGTAGAGTACTGGGAAATTGTGCAATTATGTGCATAAAACATTTGCTCATCTCTTTTAAGAGCATCTGTGTTTCTCCATGATGGCTCATTTATGTAGTTTATAATTTTCGTTTTGGAGCATTCTGTACCCCTAGACCGTTCTACACTGGGCAATGGCAGCTATATCTTCTCGGATACGATTATATTGAAAAATCCTGAGGTCTGCCAATAAATATCTTGGAAGGAAGGTATAGATAGGGGTGTGTGTGTGTGTATGTATAGAGGTGTTTATGTGTTAATTAAGATATCAACTTATATTTCTCTGATTGCTCCCATTAGGCCTCTTGAAGCTTATCAGCTCTCTGCTGGCTCAGCATCCCTCTGGTGACTCTGTCTCTGCCCTTTAGAGTAGGAACAGGGATCCTGGTGGGCTTGGATTTGTTTGCATTTGTTATTCAGGTAGAAGGAGACCCCTCTGCCAAAGTGTCAACCTTCATGTTACAGATGTAGAAAAAATAGAGTTTTACAAATTTTAGTAGGTTGAACAATGATCACCCAAAGATATCAAGTCCTAATCCCTGGAATTTGTAAATCTTATCTGATTTGGAAAAGGGGTCTTTGCAGATGTAATTAAGTTAAGGATCTTGAAATGAGAGAATTACTGTGGATTATTCCGGTGGACCCTAAATGCCATCATAAGTCACAGTAGCTACTTACAAGTGTCCTTATAAGAGAGAGGCAAAAAGCTACAACAGACACACAAGGAAAAGGCAAAGTGAAAACAAAGGCAGAGATTGGGACGGTCTGCCACAAGCTTGGGGATGCCAAGGCAGCCACAGAGCTGGAAGAGGCAAGGAAGGGATTCTTCCCTGGAGTCCCCAGAGAGGGCGGCCCTGCTGGATTCAGATTTCCAGCCTCCAAAATGGTGAGAGAATAAATTTCTGTTGTTTTAAGCCAAGTCTGTAGTAATTTATTTCAGCAGCCTCAGGAAACTAATATGTGGGTGGGTGGAGGGAAACAGACACAGGACGTAATATTTCATAGATATTATGTTTCATAGACTTATTAAATTATCAGACTTTAGGATTTTCATCAACACCACTCTTGGGTATTATCACCTTTCTCTTTCCCCTACAGCTGCATTGTTCAATACTGTAGCCACTAGCCACGTGTGGCTATTCAATAATTGAAATGTAGCTACTGGGACTGAGGAATTGAATTTTTAATTTTATTCAATTTTAATTAACTTAAATTTTTAAAACTTGTAGTTGATTCAGTTATTGGAAAACTTTTAAGTATGCTTGGAACAATTTAGGTATGTGAATTTACTTTTTCAACTATCAATTTTATGAAATATAAATATACATTAAATATTTCCAGTGAAAATTTAACATCTAAATTGAGATGTGCTCTAAGTGTAATATACCACATTTCAAAGACTTATTATGAAAAAAATAATGCAAAACATCTTACCAATAACTTTTACATCTATGACATGTTGAAATGGTAATATTTTGGATATGTTATAGTAAATGAAATATATTCTTGAAATTAATTCCATTTCTTTTACTTTTTTAAATGGGACTACTAGAAAATTTAAGATTACATACATGAATCGTGTTATATTTCTTTAGGACAGTGCTGCCCTACCATCTCCCTTCTGAGTGACCCAGCCAACTAGTCTTAGCAATAAGTCTGATTTCCTGTAGCCTATGAACCAAACTATCTACCCAACTTGCCATTGTCTTGGGAAGAATTATGACCACATCTCCATTCTCATGGATGGTTAATTTGTCTTTTTTAATGAAAATAATCATGTTTGGAACTAGAATTTAAAAAATAAATATTTAATACTGCCTTCACTCATTAAATAGCCTATGAAAGAAAAATAATTCAAGATTACAAGATGGGATTCTTGACAGTTGTTGTTTGAGGGTTTGGAAAGTAGACACTATCTTGAAGCAGTTGAGTTTCCAGAGATTTGGCAAAGATATTCCAGCCCCATTTCTTGCATCTGTTAATAGTTCTATGTGCAACAGTGATATTTTTATTCTTGCTTTGCTTTATTTGCCTCACGGATCTCTTTTAAATAAGTAAAAAATAACGTTGTTAGATATTTGTGTAAATAAATACATTTATTTTAATTAAATTGATTTAAAATGTCATTTCACTTGAGAAATGCAATAATATTTCTAATTTCTCTACTATTACACTGAATATAGTCTGTATTTTAAAGAATTACTAGTTTTAGACAGTTATCATAGTGAAAAATAACTCAGTAATACCAGAATTGTTAAGTAGAAACATTTTTATCTACTAATCTATATTGGACTGACCGTGGAGCTGAAAACTATAGCAATAAACAACAGTTGAGAGTAGAAAACCTCTCATACTCGGTATTTGAGAACAGTTCAATTTCGTTTTGCTTCTTTCTCCTCTTGATTCTTCAATTAATGCATGTTCTCCCCTGGGTCCCTCCCATGTTTACAACTACCCCAGATCCTGCTGGCTCTAGAGGAGACCTAAAAAGAGAACTGATAGGTATATCACTTACATCACAAAACCTGCAGGAGCTAGAAAGGACTTATTGGTCCCCTCATTCCACAGATGAGGAATAGTTTAGAGTCAGAGCCAGGACTAGAACAAAGGGTCTTCTGACGTCAAATCTAATTTTCTTTCTGTTAAATATGCTTTTCCACTACAAATGACCTGAAAATACCCTGAATGTTATGCCCTTAGATGATCTCCTAACTTTCAAAATGATCTGATAAAAAATGAAAGGCCAGTTCTAATGAAAATTAAAAATTGGTGGGTGGTTGCTCTGACACCAATATAGCTGCGGACGTCTGCTGAATTCACAACATCCTCTCTGCTCACTCACCCCTCACACTTTACCCAGAATGCTTGCTGCTAAAATAGGGCTATGTTTATAAGGCAGGCACCCTAGACACAGGAAGTTCCTACAATTGCAGTAGCTGTGTCCAATGGTATTTATAAAGTTCTATGTAAAGTTTCTAAGAGGAAAACTAAATTCTTAGTCATGTACACAAGTGTTCTAGACTAGGAGATTAATATGTATGTTACACATTTTTTAAATAAAACATCATTTAATATAGCATTCCAACTTTTAAAGCTAAATACTAGTTCCTTGCTTGTATGGATTCTGACGTAATAGCAATATTTAAGGTGCAATTTGAAGAAAAATTAATATCATAGTCCATACTGGCACACTTTTAAACACTTTTAAAGTGCTATATACTGAACCTCTAAGTTTGTTTTTCCATGTCCATGTTCTTAAACTACAAACCTATATATTGCCCTTCTTAAAATCTTTCTTTCTTTTGTGCTTTGTGTCTTCCTAGATTATACCTAATGTCCTGTCTGTTCTAATGACCAGATTGTTGGTCCACATTCAGAGATCTTACCGTAGGGAGTATAGTAACTGGAGTGAGGTAGTGTATATGTGGTCGTGATAACTCAGGAAAAACACATACAGCCAGAGGTACATGTAATGGCTCCAAATACCGGTGTGCAACATGTTGCATCTACATCCTTAGGCTATTCCCCTCTCCGGGTTTTATATTTCTAGTCTGGATTATTCCAGGACTGTCTACTTCATGGAGTCATGAGGATAATATGGGATAGAATATTGTTTACTGTAAAATCAATAAACTGTGAAACACAAATAATTGCATTAGGGACTCTATTCTGCTAGGGTATTGAAAGCAAAGGGAAGAGAAGTAGGATGGGGGGAGAGAACTGTATGAACTAAAGAAATAAGTGATGGAGAAGACCAGGGGCTTAGGATGAGTCAGGCTCGTAGTTGCTGCATTGATGTGGGAGCCATTATTATCTTTAAAAATTTGGAGTTTCAGCCCACTGTGTGGCTGTGAAAAATGTACCAGAACTTTTTCATATATTGCAATAGCAGATTTTGATAGAGAGATTGGACAGTGACATTAATTTTATTCTTGGTATTATTAAAAAAGATTATGCATGCATTCACAGTGCTTTGTAAACTTGAAACATGCATTACAATTGTATGGATTATCATAGTTATTGTCAAATGATGTGTGTGGGAGTTTTGGTTGTTGAATGCAGCTTGCATTCGTCAGAGAAGAGGGTTTTGTAGATTAAAATGAAGTACTGCCTGTGATAGGCAACTCTGGAAGCTACTGTTACCGTCGTTTAAATATCCTGATGTTCCTTGAAAGCCCTTTGTTTTTGTATGTAAAGTTAGAGTAGGAGATGCGGAAAAGAGGAAGACATAATTCCTTTAGTTTAAGAATAAGCATTCTGCGATAAAGATTTGTAGGGATGTTTATATCTCCTTTTTAAA
This sequence comes from Ceratotherium simum simum, assembly GCF_057802395.1. Lineage (NCBI taxonomy): Eukaryota > Metazoa > Chordata > Mammalia > Perissodactyla > Rhinocerotidae > Ceratotherium > Ceratotherium simum. Next base: position 19,566,148 of record NC_141914.1, on the reverse strand, counting down.
TTTCTAACAGTTTAGTGGTTTTTACATACCTTTTTGGATTTTTACTGCTATTATCATTAACCATTTGTGTTTATCTTCCTCTTCTTCTCTTTATAAAGTATATTTCCATTTACTCTGCATTATAGTCAGTACCCTGTTCAGTCATTATGCCAGATGACCTCAGAAAGTAGCCCTAAATGGGCATGTAAACATGGTATGTGAAAAGAAGTAGTTCTGTCTGATATTTCTTTTGTACACAAAGTTTTCTTCAAAGCAATAACTAAAGCTTTTTGCCCTTTTCAAACCCTCCAATCCTCAGGAGGTTATTTTCAGTGAAGTGGTGAGAAGGAAGAGTTCAAATAGGATTGATTTAATAGAGCTATGATGTGAAAAATCTTGCAACACACTGTCTGCCTGAAATGGCCAATCATGGAAGCATTAAAATCAGAGTGGGGAAGGAAGTTGAGACATCCCAAAGAGACACCTGAATTAAAGAATGACAGCAGCTTGCCATTCCTGTGTAGAGAAATAAAAGTATTATAGGATGAGAAATACCCAAAGAAACATTTGAAGGAGTCATCATCTGTGAGCTACAACCAGCTTCAGCAGCAAATTTAGTGCAAGAAAATGTCCCCACTATTCTCCCTCCGCCAGTGACCCAAGAAATTAAAAGAAAACCTTCATATTTATTTTGCTCATCTACCTACTTCCTCCATGAGATCTATTCTCTCTTCCTTACCTGTATTTTATCCCTATCATCACAAAACTCTGCTCTCTTTAATGTTTTAGTGGTATTATTTGGTTTCTTTCTCTTGTGCTATTAACTCCTCTCATAGAGTGTTGTTCATCTGCATGTGCTTTTAAAGCTGCCTATCAAGGCATGACAAATCTAGCCCGAGGGCAGTGGCTTTCTAAGAGATCACTGCCTGACAAATATGGCAATAGTGGCAGCAAGCATGTGGGGTTGCAGATCACTAAAATAGAATTTGGAATAACTAGATACAATGTTAGCAGTGAGTCCTATTAGAATTGTGGGAGTCGACAGTACTGAATCTTTGGGTGGTTGCCTCTGTGCCAAGGTCGCTTGAGCCAGTAAGGCACATCTAGAAAGTTGGTTATCAGTGGCATGATATGCATTCACAAAATGTGCAGGAAATTGCTTTGCAAATCAGAATTCCAGTTAAAACAATATCTTTATTATTAAAAATGTATGTGTGTGTGAGTGTATGTACACAAATATAGGAAATGTCTTTAGGCACAAAGAAGAAAATGAGTAGGTATAATCCCATTACTTGGAGAGAACTATAGCTTTTCTGATGTCTAGTTTTCCAATCTATGTATACATAAGTATATATTCTTTTAAAATAAGTTGTCACAATAGGCACTTTGATTCATAACCTGCTTTGTCTGGAGAATGTTAAGAAGTGAAGGAAGGAGTTGGAGGAAACCTGTATACACATCTTTTAAAAAGTTTGTCCGTGACTGAAGCTGGGAAATAGGTTGGAGGGAGAGGGAACAACTCAAGGGTTAGTGTCTTTGAGGTGGCCAGAATGAATAGGATCCACAGAAACTGTGGAACTGGGCTTTGATGGAATGAGGGCCACTTCCTGTGTTGTAACAGGCAAAAGAGAGGTGTAGGTGCAGGTGGGTTTATAAACAGATAAAGTGACAAGAAAATGAAGAAGGTCGGTGTTGGTGACTTGTCCTTGCCTTTCTGATGAAGTTCAAGGGAATGTCTTCAGTTAATCGAAAATAGAGAAGGAGATGTAGGGGTTTTGAGGAAAGAGGAGAATGTATGGCAGTTTTATGGTGAATAAAAAGTGAATTTTCTAGTGTACTGTGGTGGGATTGCCAGACAGTATTGAGTTCCTATTTGAAGTTCACAATCATGCAATTAAAATGAAACCAGTTGGCTTAGTGGTGTGGTTCTTGCAGGAATGTTTAGCTATTTAGATGCAAGAACAGGAAAGGTTAATGGTGTAATTCTCTCCGAGTTGGAGTTTTGCCAAGTGACTATAACAGAGGGAGCTGAGAGCATTTGCAAAAGAGTGTAAATAATCACAGATAAACAAGAAAGTGGAGACAGAGGAGGATAAATGAGATATTTGGGAAATCAAAGAATTGTGGTGGTAGAAGTACCAGAGCAAATCAGGAAGAATGTTTAGAAGTAGTAGTCAAATATCAGAATGTTTCAAATTGAGTTTCTAGTGAGCACAAGGTCCACAGTGTGCCCTTGACCATGTACTTGAATTGATGGGAGGTAGTGAAAAAAGTGAAGACTTGAAGCAAAGGAGAAGCGAATTGAGTGATTCATTAGTGTGGACATTGCATTCACTGTGAATAATGGTGGCAGTTGTGGTGGAGAGGAGCTATGTGGTAAAATTTTTGATGAAATAAAGGAAGTGACAAGGAGATAAGGAGGTAACTGCAGGGAGTATGGTAAGACTATGGTTTATCAAGATGGGGTACATATTAAAGGAGTGGTGGTTTTTGTATGGGAAGAAGCCACAAGGGGAAGCAAGGAGGACACTAAACTCTCTTTAGGCCCTTAGGGAACAGGGTTTGTAAGACAAAACACAATCACTACTTGAGAAGGTTAGAGAAGAAATTTTGTTCTCAGAGGAGAACTAGGTTTCAGCTAAGATGAGGAGGTAAACGGAGCATTCTGAGAAATTAACAGTAGAAAGAAGCTTTGGGAAGTGAAGAGGTGGCTGAGTCTGAATGGGAAATGAGCACAAAAATATGGAGATGAGTCTAGGTTAAACAAATGGCCAGCGAGATCTAGGTTACTGGTGGTGACTAAGGCAAGCAAGGATGAGGGACATGGGTGGGGTAGTCCCGATGGGTCTCAGATGAGTATTCACAGACGTCTGGTTCCCTGAGGCTTAGCTCAGTGTGATGGAACTTCTTAGGTCTTAGATCTCCAGACAAGAGACAGGACTGAGCCAATGCAGCTTTACTTGATTTGTTTTATGTATGGATTTCCTCACAATGTTTTGTTGGAAAGAAGTGTCATATGGCTTTAAAAAATTTTTAAAAACTGCTGTTGCAGGCCATCCGTCATCAAGCCTAATTTTGACAAATCCCTGAGTAATCAAAAAAGGGACAGATGAACTTTTTTTCCATCTTCCCTTTCACACTGAAATGGTAGATTTGATCATAATTGGGTCTGTGGGTATGAATTGCAGCAGAGGAAGCAAAAATTATCAAGAGACAAGGAGACAAGTTGAATAAGCAGAGAGTTCTGATTTTATTTTTGCCAGACAAGATGTTGGATCTCTTGTCAGGGAATAGCATGGCAACCTGTGGACAACCCTATCCATTAGGGAAGATTTATACACATCAACTTCCATTCCAGGCTGAAAAGAGAGCTGAGAGCCAGGACAGACATGTCTTAATGGTACCGATTCATAAGTAAGTTGAAATATGCCCCATCCCCTCCCTCTCCACTCTGTACAGCAGATGACAGCGGCTTCTATTAGTCAACATTTCGTTCAGTGGACACAGTTTAGGCAGGAAGACAGGCCGTTTCATTCTTCCCTAGACTAGTTATTTTCCATCAAAGAGACTGTGCTGTCAGTGACATCAGGTTTCTTAGCCACCCCCAACCTTCTCCTCCTTCTTTTTTTCAAAACCAAAGTGACAACAGCTGGATAATTAGAATGATTAGCATTTTTTTTATAGCTAGAATTCTTGAACATTTGTGTTGGCTGAGATAATGGAATTTCCCCTCACATAATCTCCTATCTTCAGCAATGCTCAGAATCATAATTTTCATATTATAAGATCTCAGTTCTCCCTTTTGGGGCAAAAATGCAAGCTATCTCTGAGCATAGATGAGAAGAAGTGATTTCCTAAATCAACACCGGTCAGAGAAGTTTCTCTTTTGGAAGTTTTCTGTAAATTGCTCTGATTATTATCACTGTGGTTACTTGATCATGCTGTTTAGCCTCTATCACATTGGATATAATTTTAGTGTTGCCTCCTGATTCCTTCTACTGGACTTTCTCCTCCGTGTCCTTCAGTACTTTCTCAGGAACCACTTCTGTGATAACCCTTAGACCAGGTTATGTACTGTTGTCATTTGCACCCAGAACACTATTTTTTTCCCTATGTTATCACTTATTTAATATTTTGTTGTTGCTTATTAAGTTATCTGTATCTTTATGTCTACAAGGGAAGAGCACGTGCCTTGTTCATTTTTATATCCCCAGTATCTGGCATAGACCATGTCTCAAATACATGCTTAATAAATATTTACTGAATGAATAAATAATGTATTACTGGATTTGGATTAGTATTTGTAAAAATTCATCTTAAAACTGCTCATGAAGTTCCTTAAAGCTATATTTCTCACCTTCAATGTGTTAACTTATTTTCTAACTCTAGGCTAATTTCAGTGTCACATATTCAGAGGGCACTCAATGTTTGTTGATTGAACAGTAGGGGTTCTTTTACAGTGGGTATCCAAAGTTGGGAAAGGTGAGTTCTTGAAAAGAAACCAATGATATAATTGTTTTGGAGGCTTAAAAATGTCCCCCTATTGGTAAAAAAATTGCTTCAGAGGTCCACTTCTAGTTCCTTTACCTTTGTCTTCTTTCTACCTCCACCGTGTCCAAGAAATTAAAGATTTTGCTATCAGGAATCTATTTTTATCATTTTTCTCTTTTCTTGCAATGCCTAGTGAATATTTCTGAGCAGACAGATTTTAATCAAGAAAGGATACATTTATTCAAGAAATAGGCCCCTTTCCTACCTTCCATAAACTATCCATTGAACTTCAAGTCAGGATCCAGTACTGATGCTCAGGAAATGAAATCTGATACTGCTGTACTAAAGGACAAATCAAAACGTTGTTTCTTGTGGGTGCAAGGCAGCCATTTCACATACAGGACAGGACTATGAATGACAGAATTGTGAGTCATGTGGCAATCCAGGTTTTAAGAAAAAGGCTGATATCTGCTGCAGATAATCAGCATAAAATCAGAATTCCATGCAAATGCCCCCGTAAGAATAGGATTATCAGATAAGAAACAGGAAAAGGTAAGCAGGTAGTTTAAAAAAAAAAAAGAAAAAGAAAAAAGGTACAAAGAGCTTGCCACCAAATGAATGAGAGCCTTCCTGTCTTAGTCTCCAGGAAGCCCATAGTTATGACTGACTCAGGTATGGCTTTCTGTGCAGCAGATGGTGCTTGCCATACTCTGGGACATGCCATCTAATCTTCTCTCTTGTTTCCATCAAGAGAAGAATATACCTGATATAATGAATCATTTGATGTTCAGGTCCAGAACAGATTTGGTAATTCCAAAATATCACGGAGTATTTTAAATTTAAATACTTCAAATTGAAGTTGCCCAACGAGCCTACTTTTTAGATCTTTTATCCTCTTGGGAGCTGTGTTATTCTCATTTTAACATTTGTTGGGAGCCTACTATCTGAGTGCTGAGATAGCTACTGGCTCCAGTATCCTTGAACTAAAGATTATATTCTAGAAAATGAGAATAGATATGTAATTCAGAAATTCAATGTAGTGTGTAAAGAGAATGTGGAGGAAAAGTACAACAACTCAGCCTAAAGCTGCAGAATGGGCTGCTTGAGTGTGATACCTAAACTGATTTTTTAAGGCTGACTATAATCTAGCCTTCTGTGAAAGGAGGGGAAGCTATTCTAGGTAGAGAGAACATTATGAACAGGGTGTGGAGATGGGTGTGTGGTGAGGTGTAGAGTAATTAAAAGCCTCTCCAAAGACTATAGGAAAGGAAATGGAGAGTTAATCAAGGCTTAGATTATGAAAGGTCTTTTATGTTGTATTGATGAACTTGGAATTTATCCCGAGGCAATGATTTAAGCATGAAGGATGTGATGTCAAATCTCTATTCAGGAGACTCAGGAGTAAATATCTGAAGAAAACGAGACAATGCAGGATAGTAGTCTAATGCAATAATCTAGGTCAGAGCCATAAGGACCTGAAGTAGAGTTCTTTAAAAAGGAGAAAGGCAGGAGTATTTGTGCCACCAATAATGCAATTATTTTGCCATTACTACTTATGAGGCTTATTATGAGAGATTTAAAAACAAGTAAAGCATTAAAATATATTTACGTAAATTGAATGACAGATATAGGCTGGGTTCTTAAAATAACTAAGGTATTTGAGGGATTCCTCATTGAGATGTATGTGAGAATCAAGCCAGCAATAAGTTATAACCTGAACTGAAACAGACAGGCTTGGACCTACGTGTATGGAAGTGGATGGGGGTGGAGTAGACTTTTTTTTTTTTCCTTCGCATGAACTGAGTCCATTGAAAGCTTCAGTTGACAGTTACCTGTCTGCATAAGAGTGGCTACAAAACAACCTCTAATATTCTTATGATATCAGTTTACCCCTATTCTAATATGTTTAACACTTTTAACTTAGATACGCAGAATTCCAGAAGAAAGGAAATTTACTTTTTCTGTAGAACTTAAGGATGTCATTCATATCCTATCTTCCATCCTTTTTGTTAAAACTCCAGCTGTCGTTCTTAAACAGTTGTTCACTTAAATGCATTGTGTCTTTTTTTTTTTCTCTGACTTCTTTAAACTGTTCTCTTTGTCTTTTTTGTTTCAGTAATGTTGTTATGCTCCACCCATGAATAAATTTCTTTGTATTTATTCTACTTGGGATTTGTGTACCTTATTGAATCAGTAGCTTCATGTCTTTGATCTGATTTGAAACATTCTTTGCCAATGTCTCTTTAAGTATTGCTTCAGTTTCATTCTCTCTCCATTATGTGTATGTTAGATCTCCATTCTATTGTGTCTAATCTGTTTTTAATTCCGATATTGAGTTCATAATTTCAGTTATTGCATTTTTTAGTTCTACGATTTCATCATTTCTTATAAATTCCATTTCACAGATGAAATTCTCTATCTTGTTATCTATTTTCTGAATATATTAGTCATAGTTATTTTAAATCCATGTCGGACAGATCCCATGTTTGTTTTTCATCTGTTGCCTCTTTCTATTTTCTGCTTTTGTTTTTATTCTTGGTTTTGATCCTTCCTTCCTGTTTCCTGACATAGCTGATAACTTTTTTACTGAGTGCCAGACGTTGTGCACAGCAAATTTTGGAGGCTCTGGATGATATAAGGAAAAAAATTATATTTTCCTCCAGAGAAAATTTAATTTTCCTCTGGAAGACAGTTAGATTATTATTTCTTAACCTTTTAAAATTATTTATTTATTAATGAGACATTTTAAAAATTTTGTTTCCTAATCATCCACCCGTGAAATTGTAATAACACAGATATACTGTATATCTGTTTAGGAATATCTGTGTGTCTGTTTCTTACATAAAAAGAGTAAGTTTAAAGGGTACTCTTTCTTATTCAATAGGATTAAGAACTAAATAAAAATTTTAAGTTGAGTTAAATTAAAATTAAAAAGCTATTAATATTTAACTTTACAACTGTGTTTGCAACTTTTAATGTATCAAAGTACAAATGCAAATCATCAGTTTATGTAAACACATAATAACAGTAATACAGTCACATTTTAGAGATCATTTGATACTAGTATTTCCCCACTAAAACAATTGAAAACATTAAATTTCTTCAAATTATTTTTATTGAAATTAATTTTTAACCTTTGTATGATATGAGAAAATAACTTGTGTCTGCCAGATATGCATTCATTTATTTGTGACATTTCTTCTTTTAAGCACTTAACATAATTAATGATGGGTTGAATAACTTTTGTAGAATAAAATAATAAGATATAAATAATTTTTATTTAATTTTAAAAGCTCATGTCATACACAAAAGCACTGAGGATCAACCATAAACAACATCTATAAGGTTCTCATGTTTTAGATACATGCAAGCCACCTCTTACAGTGGCTTCGATATTGAACAATCAATCAAAAGAAAGTCCTCCAATTGCAACCATCTATTCACCATAGTTTTTTAGCACTGATTTTGTGTATATTTTGTGTATCTTCTGTGAACTCATTGTCACTGTTGTTCATTTGATATCCAAGAAAACCCGATAATGGAAAATAAATATTGGGGTATAAGATTTTGTTGGATAGTGTTGAATTTTGGAGGGCCATGAACTAATATCTAAGATTTTTTTCTTACCATCCAAGGACCAATCTTTACTCTCTTGAGGACAATATCCCCCTTGTTGAGAATGCAAAGATTAAGGATTGATCATCTTGATCCAAGAAGGCATTGAGATGATTTGAGACTAATTTTCTGTCTTTGTGAAAGCCTATATTTTGGAAGGTTTGCCCTCATTCCTAAGCTGTACACTTTTAGAGCTCCCTAGAAAAAGCCTGGAGTATTTACCATTGATCTCTCTGGCTGGCCCTGAACTCCAATTTTTGTCTTCTCATTATCTTGAGACTATTGAAAGCTCTGCTTAGCTTTGTAGTCTTTCAGTTGTCATTTTTTGGGCTTCTCAGTATCTTGTCTAGTATAATTTCAGTATCTTCAAATGTCTCAAGGGAAGAAGTGGCACATAAGTGTGGTTTACTTCCCTGCAGTTCCCTTTTGTCTTCAATCTCAGCTCCCTGATGCCCTGACTGCCTTGCTAATCCTGAACTCCATTTTCCCTCTCCCTAGTCTTGTGAGCCTGTCCAAAGTTTGAGCTCCTACTTTCTGCTCTTGCTCTCAATCCTGCACAGTTTATGAATTGTTAAATGCCTTGAGGGGAAAAGCAGTGGAGAAAGTTGGATTCATCTCAAATGTGTTTTCCTTCTCAAGATCCTGGATCATTAAATTATGGCTGCCTTGGTTGCTCTATTCCTAAAATACTTTTTGTATTTTATTCAGCTTCTACAGTTGCTCACAGTTGGTGAGTTACTCTGTTACAAGCTACTTTATCATAGCTGGAAGCAGTAGTCTCAATTCAATGATGTGGATTAGTTGGAGCTTTGATTAGCTTCTGGCAGAGGAGACTGAGAAGCGTTCAAGGCTGGATAGACAGATGTATCAACAAAGGTTGAATGTCAGGGTAACTATTACAATTCATAAGTTTATTTTTTCTTTTAAGATGAGCCTCAAATATTTTTCATGGTGTTATTCATATGCTGTATTTTAATAGAGGTCAATGGAGAAGTGGAATCAATGTTAAAATGTTTGCTTTATTCACACCTTTAAAAATGTATTCAGTACATGAAGTGAAACTGTTCCTTGTCTGGTCAGAGTGATTGCTCTATTTTCATAACCAACCCTGGGGGTGCTGGAGTTTTCTTGAATTACTTGGAGTGGAACACTAAAAGAGAGTGTGTTTATATCTGATATCTTTTTTCTAATAATTTTGGATTGGCTCTACACTAAGACCTTTCCAACGCCACCATTTATTAGTTGCTTTTTTCTTTTCTTTTATGCCTCTGGTCTAATTCTCTGTCAGCAGCCATAAATGGAAGGTTCATTTTATTTTAGTTTTACCCCATCTCTATCCACAGCTGAAATACAACATTGAACTGCTCCTCAAGTTGCTCCCAGATGCGATTATAAAACTGTTTCATCTCTTCACTTCCTAATACTGTCTTTCTTTTGCTCTTTTAAAGATGGTGGTAGAATGTTTTCCTGGTCAGTCATAAAGGTTTAATACTGTTGCCTTCTCCTTGAGGCTTGGTTATAGCACCTAATTCCACTGATAAAATGTGATCTTGTGTGTTGTTATGAAAGGCATTGAGAATAGCTTTTGCTGTGTCTTTTATTTGCAGTTTCCCATGAAATAAGTCCAGTCCAACTTATTTTCTTAGTCAGTGCTTTGGCACTTTTAAAGTAGTTAATGTCTATGTGTATGTCTAATTAAAATATTTTTAATAGTTTTATTACTTAAATAAAGCCACTGGGTTGATACGCTTTTCTCCAAGTTCTTTATTAAATACTTTTTAGGTTTCTTATTCATCTATTCAGCATTATAAATTCAGCACTTCCTCTGTTTTAATGGTTTCCAGTCTAGTGGAGTGAACACAATAATGAAGGTATGGCTCTTGGAATAAGGAAGACAAAGACCTAACTGTCTAGAGAAACTGGATAAGGCAGCAACAAGGCAGGACATGTTTCTACTTTGATTATCTTCTTATATGAGAAATAGATTAAGAAGAAAAGTAGGAAGTCAAGGAATGGAGGTGCTTTTAACAAACGCAAAAGTGGTAGAGCCATTTTAAAGACTGATTCTGTCCCAGTTCTTAGAGAAAATGGAGCAATTTGTTCTGTTCCCTCTGCCTGCTTGGAATCTTGGAGAATGGATCCCGGTGGCAAAATAATGAGTGCTATGGACTGAATGTTTGAGTTCCCACAAAATGCAAATGTTGAAGCCCAAATCCCCAATGTGATAGTCTTTGGAGGTGAGACCTTTGGGGGCAATGAGGTCATCAGGGTGGAACCTTCATCAATAGGATCAGTATCTTCGTAAGAAGAGACAAGAGAGAGATGATCTCTCTCTCCACCATGTGAGGAAATAGCAAGAAGGCCATCTGCAAAGGAGGAAGTGGGCTCTCACCAGACACCAGGTCTGCCAGCACCATGCTCTTGGACTATCCAGCCTCCAGAACTGTTAGAAATAAATGTTTGCTATCTAAGTCACCTATTCTATGGTATTTGTTATAGCATCCTGAAATGACTAAAACAGTGAGCAACAACAAAGGACATCCTTACAAAAAGAGAAAGATCAAAGAAAAGCAAAGAAAGAATTGGCTCAAAGAGCGTGTTGTTAGAGGATCCATTCGAGGTCTGTGGGAGTAAAACAGATGGGACTGCAGAATGGGATCAGCCCTCTGGTGAAATATTCATTCCACTAAGTCCCAATCTAGTTAAAAGAGTTTTGTTTATTTGTTTGTTTAAGGAGGGTAGGTTTGTGTGTGTGTGTGTGTGTGTGTGTGTGTGTGCAGAGGAGATACTGGTAAAAATTGGGTCTGACTCTCTGCTGTCCACAGAGATCTTATAGCTCTTACCATTAGCACTCCCTTTGCTGTATCTATTCTACCATCCATTTGGATGTTGAACAACAAAGGTTGAGTTTGAACCCCAAAGTCCATTTTTAGTATAGTAAAAAAGGCAACCTATTACAGAATTCTGTGACAATAATGCTAGAGAAAAATGAAAGAAAAACTACCTCTTCATACTTTTTTCTACTTTAATCATAATTAAAAAGCAACCTAAGTTTCTATACATGCAAAAAATTGTAATTTTTAAAAAATACATGTGCTTACAGCCATTCAGATTAGTAGAGATGCACAAAACTTTGCTTCCTAGAAAATCATAGTAATGATAATTTCTAATTAGGATCAAGAAATTGTGACATGGTGTGATTTGTGTTCCCCATTTATTTATATTACATGTCTGCTCTACCATAGTGTCATCTTTGCTAGGATAGTAGAAAATGTCACAAGCTTGTCTTCTATTTACTTTTCTTCAATATATTTCTAAGATGGAGCCCAATATTTGCCTATAAAATTTATTCTAGATTTTTAAAATCAAGTGAGAATCTTGAGTTCTGCTGTTGGCTTCTTAATATCCAGCCATCTGCTATTGGCTGAAATTTCAAGTAGAAAGTGTCTAATAATTATCTATTTTTGTTCAAGACACAATATTTCTGAAAGACATTGGTCCTTTTAATAGCATTTTCCATTACCGTATGTAAAACAAAAGCCTCCAAAACTGTTTTTTTTCTCTGGAACTATAGTCTCAAATGTTTTCTATGCCAAATTTCCCCTTCCTATCCCTCCTAAACTTTCCCTGTAGTTCTTCTTCATTTCAGTAACATAAGTAATGCCTTCTCATGTGCCCCTCTGGTAACTTTGATGGACTTCTATTGCAGAACCTTAATAATTGATTGCCCTTTCTTGTTTTGGGGTCTGTTTACCACCCTTTCCCAAGAGTATATGTTCTTTGAAGGCAGGGACAATGTTGCATGCGTCACAGCAATATACAGTGGGTAATGTGGTTAGAACTCATTAAGAGTCATTTCTCTGCATCTTTTCCTTTCTTTTCTCCTCATCCCAAATTTTTCTTGAGCAGAGGTTTGAAGCAAACCAAACTATACAAATGGAGGCAAAGTAATGACAAAATATTCTTCCAGGTCAAAAGTTAATGTATAAATCATTTTTAAAAAGAGTCTTTTGCATTGTTCCTTTTTTGATGTGGAGAAATGATGAGGGCATGAGAAACACCATTCTGATCTTCCAGTATGGTGGCTTTCAACTTAGCAGTCTCCATCAAGAGGCCATGCATGGCATTCCCAGGATATATCAATAATGATGGGGTGTATGTGAAAGATCACATGATCAGAGTTTAGGAAGAGGGGCTGTCATGAGAAAAGAAGATGATATCTTAAAATGGCAGATGCATATAAAATAATTTCCTAATTTATTAAGATAACAACTTTATTTCCTTCTCTTGAATTAAGTGTTATGCTCAACTCCCTGTTGAGCCTTTATGACTATTCTAGGGGTTGCAATCTCAAGCTTGAAATCTAGAGGATTGTTGTGTGGGTGAGTCGTTCATTTCTCTACAAAATTTTCTGTGTTCAGTAAGAGTACTTAGAATGCCAAGGCCTTTCTAGTCATGTAGAAATAATGGGGGAAATGCATCATGTCAGTAATCCACATGAAGCATTTCTAGAGGCTCAGCAGACTGACTAAACAGAAAGTAATAGTATTTATTTATGCTAAGACTTGTAAAACTGTGTACAAAGCATACAATCCAATGTTGAATGCAGGCCAGCATCTGAAGAGATCAGATCAATCTAAGAGAAGGGTTCTTCTGAGGAAGAGAAGTAAGCAAAGAACTCCACTCTAATAGGACAGTCACTGCCTATGGTTCCCATGGTTCTGTTAGTTTTCCTTCAGACCTTCCCCTATTGCCTCCTCCACTACGCATTTCTTTTCTCTTCCTGCAATCTACTTCATTTTATCAGTTTTTCAATTATTTTCTCCTTATTTCTCTCCATCATCTCACTTTTTGGTTTTCTGTTCCTTTACACTCCTCTGTCATCACCCTTCCATTTCATTCCTTCATTTCTCTTTCTCGACCATTGCATTAATCCTCCTCTGTGACTCTTCTCTAATGTGGCCAGTCTTAGGATGGCATCACAATCCATGAGCAAATAAATTTTTGTCAGTGACTCTTTTTCAGAAATCAGATAAGAAGCAGGACCCAATGGAAAGAAATCTGTTGGGGTTTGATCCGGTGTTCTTCTTACAGATTGCTATCCTTTGGTAGTGTGGCTTCTTTATCAACTCATGAAGTGTCCTCTGCTCCTGAAGCAGTGGCTCAGAGAGAATGAGACTGAACTCCCTGTGCATTCCACTTAAACTCTTTTAAAGCAGAAGCAAGATACTCATCAGTGGCTTTTTCAGGACCTCTGAAACTGCTTTCTGTTTCAGAAGAGCTATTTAAATATCAGCTTGGAAATGCCAGACCTTTCCTAAGGACACAATGGTGAGAGATTCCAAAGCAGAACAAGATGGCAATACATCTTCAATCATGCTACTTCAAAAAAGTAAATCATGCTTTATGGATCTAAACTTAGCTTTTCCAAATACACGTGTCTGCAGACACTGGTGATTAATAGATGCCACTGAAGCTTGGCACCACAGGGCCTGATTAATAGCAGTGACATCATGACTTTTAAATATGCTATTAATGCTGAGGCCTATGACAAATGCAAATGTGACATGTGGATTTTCATGGCATTTGCATAGATACAGGAAAAAATGTAAAAACGACCTTTCCCCTTAGATTAATAACTGATTTGTAAGACAGCATCTGAGGACGATGAACTCTACCTTTTCTGGCTTCATTTGGGGAGATCTTAAGTTGTTCTCATGGTGTTGGAGTGACTACGGAGTCTCTTCTCTGCCACACTCCTAGGCTGACTCTGGGACACAAATTTATCTGTAGGATTCCCAACCTTGGATACTCTCTCAGAAATTTAGTATCCTAGGGATTTGAATGCTTGTACAAAGGAAAATTAAGTTAAATCTGCTAGATGTTCTCTAGTCCATTGTCTTTCTCCACCCTCACTTATCCCAAAGAGGAAATAGGGGGAAAAATCATTACTTCCTTATAACCAACCAAGAGAAAAATGCCCCAGTTTCTTCTTACTGAGGCTTGGAGTGCAGATTCTCAACACTGTACACCTTCCTGGATATGGACTTGCTCTTCCTAGGAATCCTTACCAGGGAACCCTGGACTCCAGTTCAAGGGTTCCTTCCCCCCTCAGATACACAAGCATATGGTGCATCTGCAGAGTGCATGCATGTGCCCGCACATGGCACTCACATTCCTGCAAACTTGTACCTTGTTCTGTAATGAGGTACAAACTCTTGCTGCCAGGATGGAGTCCACCATATATAAAGAAGTTCCAAGAAATGGTGGGAGAGAGCAAGGGTGGCGGCTGCTAAGGGATGCCTGAGAACTTCTAAACTCCGTATCTGATCTATTGGAAGACAAAGAATATCTAATGTTTCTTGGGGTCCTTCTCAGGTTGAGGAAGATCTATTAAGATTCAAGGAAGCTTGAGGTGATTGGAGAACAGAGCTGTAGAAAATTTTAGAAGATGGAAGAGATTGGAGTAGCATTTGACATGCAGAACATGGTAAAGAGCAGGATTTAAGTGCCTACTCAGTAGAGATGATTCACCCGTGTGGGAGATCAGAATTAGCCACCTCAAAATATGTCTCTTTACCTTGACTATTTTCTGAAAGACTCTTTGATCTTTCCCTCCACTAACTGATGGATAGACTGGGAGGGTCCTTGCTAAGCCTACAGTTATCAAAGTTCTGTTTACCAAACCTTTACATTTATAAGGGAAATCTCCATTTGTAAAGGTATCTCCTTCTCTGTACCAGGAACAAGGGGGGATGACCTTATGGCTAGAAACTCTTATCAGTGCAGAAAGCAAGGACTTAAATCTGCATACTCTTGATTACTGTGCTTTCTAGTCATCTCCCATAGCTGACTCCCCCACCCCCAATATCTTCCTTTGTCTGCCTGAATATGCTATTTAAGGTGAAAAGCTCCACCATTTGTTGAGAAACTCAGTTTCTCTGGTTTCTCCCATGTATAAATGTTATAAAGCTCTGTTTGATTTTCTCCTGCTATTCGGTCTCATATCAGTTTAATTTGTAGCCCAGCCCGAAAGGACCCAGAGTGGGTAAAGGATAGTCTTCCTCCCCTTCACCTGCATCATTAAAAATCCTCACAATTCCCTATAGGTATGTATGATCATCCCCATTTCTCTATGGAAAATTTGGGATCCTGAGAAGGTAGTTAAATTGCCATAAGATGCAGATCTAAGAAACGGTAGAGCTGGGATTTATCTCTAAATTTGTCTGACTTTCCCAATGTGCTTTATTAGTTTTTTTCACTACATGCTTCCTTACAAAATATATGTAGAATTAAAATAATATTATTTGAGGTGTCTGAATTCCTGAGTCATCAGCTGGGGAGTACATCCTGTTTCTTAAGCCTGGGTTAGGACCAAGGATATATTTCTGACACCGTGATCTCTAAGATCTTGTTTAGCTCTGACATTCTGTAGTTCTGTGACCATTCCTCTCAATGAATACTGTATCCTGACCTTTCTGTCACCCCATTGCCCTTGTCTTTCACCTCCTGCTCAGTCTTTGACTGGCTCCCCTTGCCTAGCTTCGCGCTTCATTTTGACTACAGGACACACATTATTTTAAGGAAAAAATAATTGGCTTCTAACTGCAGGTGAAGTAATTGGCATTTGCTGCAGCCTTTAGCCAGTTGGGATAGTTGTGACATTATAAGCTGAGGAGCTTGACCTCTGATTCTAGAGAAGAACAAAAGACCATTAAAGGGACTGTTTTCATGCAAAAAGTCTACCTTGTAGGGAGAGAAATGGAGACATGGTTAGAAGGAATATGTAAAGTGTAAAATGCGAGAAATAGAATTTTGCCTCAAAGGATTTAGTGTTTCAAGTCAGATCTTCTTCCCTAAACTTCTTGACTATCAGCAGACCCCCAGTGGTACTCACAAATACAAAATGCTCAAAATAAAAAGGACCTTAGAGAAAGTTTAATCCACCTATGTCATTTTTGATGAAGAAACTGATGCCTAGCAAAATTGTGACAAAAAGAAAAAAAATCAGAGCCCTAATGGCAACTGTATATTTCAACTTTTTTTAAATCACAAGTGAAATATTATAAATTAAATCATATAAATTTAGCACTAACAAGTAGTTCTGGTAAACTCATAGCAATGTTACTCAAATTTCCTGTGTCTGCCTTTTGGCAAAAATGGATCAATTATTTAGTATTCTAATAAGACTATAGTTTAAAAATACCGTTATCTGTTTATAAGTATCATTTTCAGATTTTTTTCTGGAAGAGTAGCCTCCCATTGTAGGCATCTATTTCTGAGATCTCTCGTACAGAGGCAAAACAAAAGTTGCTCATTGCCAGAGAGTTTCTAAGGAACCACTGCTTCTTAGTAAGTATTGACCAGGAAGAAAGGGCAATTTGAGGACTCCCTTTAAATATCTTCCACCTGGCTTTAATTTTTCTTCTCCCCACTTTCTGGTATGTAAACAAAGACAGAAAAATAATGAGATAAGACATAACCTTGATCTGGGAAGAACACTGGCAGCAAGTGCACGAGCCCTCTCCTGGAGGAGAGTGTGAGGTGGAAGAGGGTTCACAAAACTAAGAACTCAGGGACAAGGACCAAGGACCAATTTGAAAGCATATATATACATTTTTTTTTTGGGGGGGGTGAAGAAGATTGGCCCTGAGCTAACATCTGTTGACAATCTTCCTCCTTTTGCTTTAGGAAGATTCTCCCTGAGCTAACGTCTGTGCCAATCTTCCTCTATTTTATATGTGAAATATCACCACAGCATTGATGATGAATGGTGTGGGTGTATAGGTCTGCACTTGGGATCCAAACCCGTGAACCCCAGGCCACTGAAGCAGAGCGTGTGAACTTAACTACCATGCCACTGGGCTGGCCCCTCAAAGCATATTTTTAAAACAATAAAACAACCGTGAAACACCTGGATGGTGCTGGGGTATGAAGACCTGGTATCAGGACTGGGCAGCTGCAACTTGGAGTCATCCTGACCCTCCTATTTCTCCTGTACCCTGCTTGCAATCTGTTAGCAAAGGGACTTGACTGTACCTTCTAAATATGTCCTGGACCTGACTGTTTCTCACCAGCTCTACCACTGACCACCTGGTCCAAGCCACCATCATCATAAGTTTGCACGAACTTAACCAGTACGCCACTGGGCTGGCCCCTCTCTCTACTCTTCTTGAACTCATCCATCATGCTTCCCCCTTGGGTCTTTGCATGTTTTGTTTGGTCTGTTCAGAGCGCTCTTCTCCCAGATACCCACTTGGTCTGCTCCTTACCTCCTTCAAAGTTTATCTCAGAAAGACCTCTCCTAACTAATCACCCTTATTTAAAGTTGCAAACCAACTCTTTGAGGAGAAACACATTCCCAATTTCCATTTCTCCTCCATGACAATCGCTTTCTAAGATACTCTAAATTTACTTCATTTTTTGTTTGTTTCCTCCCAACAGATTATAAGCTAAATGGGGACAGGCATTTCTGACTCTTTGCATTTTTTTTTCCTGTAAATCTCAATCTGGAACACATGGAATGCATTCAATAAATACCTGAATACTTGTTGAAGGGATTCTGGTAAGCATGACCTATTGCTGAACTCTAGAATATGGATCTAAATAACCTTATTTATCTTCTACCTCAGGTGACAAATTGGTCCTAGAACTTGGAGGAGGAGTTTGGCTTAAACAGATATTAAGAGGCTTGGCATATGGAAAGGAAAAGGGATGAAGATGCTGAGTCTCGGATTTTGCAATCTGATTTCATTTATAGGGCTTAGACCACAAATGTGGTACTTGCCCAATATCCATTCATTCAGCTGAATAGATTTAATAGTATCTATTTGTTTGATTCGGGCCGCATGCTCTGTTCTGACGTCACCTGCACAGCACACAGGAAGCTGCTCCAGTGTCAGTGCAGACGTGCTCTATGCCAGCCAGTTCCTTTTGCATCACTGTTCAGGGCACCGACACTGCTCAGGACACCACGGTTGACCTTGTGTGGTGACAGGTGCTCATGCTGCCATGGGCAAAGGGGCTGGCAAACATACAGCAATTTTTTATAGTTGATTTCACAAATGAAATGAACTTGAAGTGGTCCATGCATTTTCACCACATGCTACCATATTTACCTTATTTGTCATTGCATATGGAGAGAGAGAGCATCCTTTCCTCCACCATATGGGTCTATTCTCAAAATCTATGAAGGCTACAAACTTAACATATTTTCTGAGGTTTCACAGGGTTTGAGACTTCCATTACCATTAATTTAATGCTTTAACAAAATAGTAAACAAAAGAAAGTATCCCTTCACATGTACACTATTATCTAGAAATTATTAGTGCTAGTGTAAAAAATGTTAAGAATGTGGGCATGGAGGCAGAAGATCTTGGTTTAAGTGCTAGCTCTGCCCATTCTTGCTTTATGACTTGGAAAAGCTACTTCATATAAATGGTGATGATAATAATAATAAATAGCATTTATCAGAGCTTTATTATATGCCAAGTACTTTTTTATTTCCTTTCATCAATTTCTGAATTCTGTACTGTTATCATTATTTTACAGATGAGGGAACAGTCTTAGATTAAGCCACTTGCCAAGATCACATAGCCAGCAAGAGTTGAAGTTTAGATTTCAGCCCAGGCCTACATGACATCAGAGCCCACACTCTTAACAACTCCCTAGAGTCACACTCCCAGCCATGTGCCAGGCTCTATATTTAATCTTATTCATTTAAAAAATTTGGATAGTAATTGTTGCCTGTATGTTAGGCTATTGGTTTAGATCATGTGTTAAAGCGGGTTATTGTTGCTATTATTGTTTTCTTTGTGTGTTAAATATAAGGTAAAGTATATATGTGGGAGGAATTTTATCACTGCCACTTTGTGGAGGATGTAGACGTTTATTCCATGCTATTGACCAAAGGAAAACACAAAACTTTCCTGCCCGCCCCACTATAGGGCTCTGAAATTTCCAGAATAATATAGATATAAGACCGTAGCATCATTCTTTTTGTATTTAAAACTAACCTTTCTTTCTAGGATAAAATAAACAAAGAAAGTTAGTTTTGGGAAAAACAAAAACAAAAACTTTTCCCTTATTTTCTCTAGGCTCCTCTTTATGAAGCATTGATATAGTAAGAAATGAATTTTTTTTTTTTTTTTTTACTTCCTGTTACTTCCCAAGAGAGCATGGGCATCTATGTCACTTTTCAATGGGCTATTCAGTCTTAATTGTTCTCAACTATATGTCATGGATCCTCAAATGACAAATACAGGTTATATTTAGCTACTTTTTATGTATCCTGTGCAACCTCCTCCTCAACAAATACGCACACACACACACACATTCTTAAGAGAAAAGTACCCACTCACAGTACTGCATTAAAATGCTTTTTTCCAGTAAAACTAATTTTTAATAGCACCCAAGTGTGTGGTTGATATTTTTAATTTGTACCCCCTACAGCCACCTTATTCATAAAATGTTCTTAAGTCCCTTTAGGTAGCTGGGGAAAAAACGTTTGTACCAACAAATGGTACAAGTGTCACCACCATGCTGTTCACCCCATCGGTAGCCTATGCTGCCCGTATTGCTGATATGATAGACTTTAGAAGCATTCCTTATAATCTAGTAGGTCATCCCCTAAGAACAGCCTTGTGGGGGCAGACACCAAGCAGAACTATGATGTAGGCAAAACGTGTCCTGAACACCATGTTCCTCTTATGTCCAGTTTCCCTAAGCATTCTCAACAGTGGCACTTGAGATATTTCTCTGTATCAAAATATGCCTGTTTATTTCCCGTCTCTTCAGGATTTGCCCTCTGTAGCTCTTACTAGTTGAATCTGGTTTACTAATCTCTACTTTTGAAATGGCTGGCTAGTTGCATGCTTCCTTCTCAGAGAACAGTGACCTATTCCACCTAATATTTGTGGGATTTGAATGATGTGAAAGACCACTGAGGGTAATATCATTGATGGGGCCTGACTTTGGATTCTCCTCCATGGGCAGGACTGTTGGTGGCCTCATTTAACTCATATCCAGCATAGAGAAAAGGAGAGCTCACTTTCTGTATCCATTGATTAAATAATTGTAATAATTATATGCAGAGCTCACAATTTGCCAAGTTTATCTATTAAAGTCCTTATATGGGATTTCTCATTTAATTCTCACAACCACCATATTAGGAAGCTACCCTTAGTACCCTTGGCTCTCATGGCTCAGTTACTTGATCTCACTCTCCCTCCCACTACTGTGTTCTCATAGGACTCTATCTTTATCTATTTTAGAGCACTCACCACCTGTATCCAGAAGGATTATTTAGACATCCATGAGCAATAGAACTTGAGTTCCTTGAACGGTAGAAATAAGCCTCATCCATTTTTGTGCCCCTTTCACAGCAATTGCTATGTAGCAGGTGCTCTATAAAACTTCAAATGAGTGAAAGAAATCATACCAAAATGGATTTAAAAAAAATAGGCTAAGACATAATGAAATTGCCTGCTTATACTTAAGCTGGAATGCCAGCATTAAATAGTATCAGATGTCATGTGCCCTTTAGTGACTACTAGTGATTAGCAAAAGGCATTTTAGCAGAGAAAACGCTTTTCCTTTTATGATACATAGGATTGGAATTGTTTTCTTTTGCTGTGTCATTATTGATAAAAATTTATCACTCTTTAGAGAAGCCATCAATTCCATTTCTATTGCTGCCCAGT
Source organism: Ceratotherium simum simum (assembly GCF_057802395.1). Classification (NCBI taxonomy): domain Eukaryota; kingdom Metazoa; phylum Chordata; class Mammalia; order Perissodactyla; family Rhinocerotidae; genus Ceratotherium; species Ceratotherium simum. Next base: position 19,545,362 of record NC_141914.1, on the reverse strand, counting down.
TGGCTGCTGCAATCCTTATGCTGACCTCTCACTCTTAAGGTTCTACTTTGCACTCGGACCTCTTCAGATAAACCTGCAAAGTGTCTGGGGATTAGATCAGGAGGCTGGTTCCAAGCATTCTATTTTTTATCTCTTTTACTTCCCTCGTTATGTCACCTTGGACAACACACTTAGTCCAGGTTTACATCTAAGGTTTTTCACTTAAAAACCATATCTCATGATAAATTCTCATCCAGACAAGAGAAAGCAATTTTCCTAAGTGCTTTTCTTAATTGGTTTCCATCCACACATGAACGTCCAAAGCTGTTCTTACATATCCCATCATACAATACTGCCTCCATAATTCTCTGCCTCTCAGGAAGGTACACGTCTCTAGTAATTTGTTTGTGGCTGCTGAGTTCATTCTCTGGTGTTTGCTCTTTATTCCCCATGCTCCATGCCTGTTAGGCAGACAGAAATGCACTGCTTGTTAGGAATTTGGGTTGGCCTTATAAAAGTAACACTAACAATGCTGTAAATGCTCAATTACCTAAAATTAGTACCTATGTCTGAAATTCTGGCCAGTGGAATGCTCTCTTGGGGTGGAAAACAAGATCCTTATCTGAAGAAGAAGGTGCAAAGCCTTCAGGGTCACAGACTGGGGAGACAATCCTGGGGGAGATAGCTTCTTCTTTATTATCAGGCAGTAGTGTTGAGGATGAACCATTTTTATGGAAGGCAAGAGCCTGAGAGAAAGAGAGTGGAATCAGTTGTATGTTGTTTCTACAACTTACATATGAGTTGAGTGTTAACTCAGCCAAATATGTCTAATGGGGGTAGGGATCTGAGGAGAGATGTATACTCAAGGAGATAATAACCATAAGAAATAAAGAACTCTAATTTTTGTCAACCTTGCAGTTTTTTGAAAGACTTGACTTGGGTATGAATCTTAAATGGTTTTTCCATTTGTTCAAGGGGTTTCTTTGTAGGTGTTTGTCATCCAGCTGCCTGAATTAAGGATACAGTCCATAGTCAAAGAACAGAGCAAGAATGCAAATCCCTGACTGTGTCTTCCTTTACTCCAGCTCTCATAGTCAAGTTAAGGAGGTTTATTCGCAAGAGTAGTGAATAGTGAGGGCTTCCTGAGGCAAAAGGAAAATGGAGAGACATTGGGGCTGCCAGAGATATAGCTTATTTTGTCCATGCGATCAGTAAATGTATAAATTCAAACAGAACAAATAAAAATACAGAATTTCCTTTTGTTCATTGGACTATGGATTATATGGAAAGCAATGTTCTCAGGAATAGTCAGCTAAAATTCAATTTGTTTCCAAAAGAATTTCTAGAAAGAAGACTTATGAAGCTCCTTAAATATGCCAAAAAGGAGTGTGGCCCAACTTTATGCTGCTATGTTTTAGTTCTCTTTAAAAAGACAAGGGAAATCCTAACTAGATTTATAGTAATAGCAAATATGTATTCTGCTCTGTGCTCTAATATTTTTGAATGACCTTTAAGTATCACTTTTTGTGAAAATGTTAAATACTTATCTTCAGCTCACCAGTGTTACCTACTTAGGTCAACTAACAATACACAAAGTACATTCTTCGTGAGTTCAGCCTGCAACCTCGAGTGGCGCCAACTGGCGTCTTTTGTCCCGGTTAGTTTGGCAGTCCCCTTGGTTGTACCTTGGTGAACTCCTTTGATGTCCTCATTTCTGAAAGGTGATATTGGAAAGAGCTCATTGGTACCTGTCAAATGTTTGACCTCAGAGGCTGATTGATGAGCCTATTCTTGTGACTAGTGGACTTATTCATTTCTGATATATATTTAATCCTGTTCTTCTACCTGATGGATAGGAGAGTGTACTTATTTGAAAACTAAAGAAACTCTTGTGACTTTTACTGAGCTGGATAGGATGGGCATTATCTTCTGCATGCTTCAAAAGGAGAAGTCAACTTGAGAGCTAAGCCAACGAGTTATGATTAGAATTGAACTTGTGGAATATCACTTCTTAGCAAAGTACTGAAATTCATATATTAAATAAATAAGTAGAACACATTGCTTGCCTTTATTAAATAAATAAAAAGAACATCTTTTTCTCTGAAGAAATGGCTGGTGAAATTTAACTTACATGGGGTTTTAAAAGAATGTATCCAAAGGTAACATAACCTTTAATTTTAATATCAGTTAAAATATGAAATATAAAAATAAGTCCATCACTATTTTCACCTCAGAGGAAGTAAATTTCTACTTTACCTTAAGGAAGTGGCAAACCATCTTTTCATTCTGAATTCATATAACAATCACTCTATAAGTGATAATGGAGGCTGTAATATTGAAGGGAGAAACAGTTCCTGCAATTAATGAGAAAATAGTCTATTTGGTACACATGAAATTATAATTCATGCAAGAAAGTCAAGAGTACTATAGTAGAGTCACTTTGAGGGTTCAGAAAATTTCTAACACCTAAGGGGTGTTTTAAGAAAAGGTTGACTTTGAACTAGGCCTTGAAAAAATATAATTTGAACTAGCATATAGCAAAACAATCCAGAGAGTTGTTTGAGATTAGATCTCAGAATACTTTTTTTAACAGACCAAGGGATTTGAAATTTATTTGGTAGTCATTAGGAAGCCAATAAATGTGTCTGAGAATTTGATCAGAGCTATAGTTAAGGAAATGTATCTGAAAGTCTTATGTGGGTCCAGTTAAAAAACAGAGAGATCTTGGAAGCAGGAAGAATAGTAATTGAATGATTAAAATAATCTAGATAATAGTTCATGAGGCCTGAATTTGGATGATTGATTTGGGAGTGGTGAATTAGTGAGGGACTGCTAGTGGGTGGAAACACGGCAACTGATAGAATGGAGGAAGCAAAGAGCAGAAGTCACAGATGACTCGGAGACTATGATCCTGAGTGATGAGTGGTCAGTAGCAGCAAAATTCTCATAGCACAGCCATGAGAGATAATTGGTTCACTTTGGCCCATACCACACATCTGGGCATCATAAACATGAAGGGATTGCCAAAGAGCTGGGAAGTAGATGTTACTTGAAGTGAAAACACAATACTTTTTTTTCCCTTCTGTAAAACCTATGGCAGTTAGAGCCCATCTCCAAATTTATACAAATAGCCTCTGATGTATAATCATCCAGAACTGTTTTCCAAAATTTCTTCTATGTTTCCCCTCCGAACAATCTAAACAATATTTTTTAAAAGTTTTTTAAAGATAGGTTTAAATAAGCTTCCTGACAGGTTTATATAGACTTTAAAAAGCCTGAGGGGAAAGTGAGAAATCACCTAATTTAAAGCTTGACTTTGACGTTATGGGAACTGAGGCCTAGAGAGGTAAAGAAAAATAAATACCTACAATCACTCAGTGACAAAAATTAGCTCATGGCTCCTAACTTCAAATCTTGTGCTCATTCCAAAATGTGTATATTGGATTTCACCATACACATTGTAATTTTTATGGGTCAAAATTTTTAGAATATCAGAAATTATAATCTAATAACAAAGCATTTAATATAGAGTAAAATATGTGACTACTTATATAACAGGCTGAAATTTCTCTAATAAGAACTGGTTCATCCATATATTTACTTAGGGAGTAATTTCAGTGACAAGTGGTGGGCACAGATTAAAATCTTTATTAGAAATCTGGAAAAGCAATAAATAACATTGATGGCACATTTATTTGGAGGACCCTGAGCAAGAAGGTGTTGCAAACACACTGAAGCTTGAGAAAGCAGAAATTATTTAGGATCATAGACCCAAAATAACAAAATCAAATTTTAAAAAATCAAGGCAATGCATTTGGGAAATATAATGCAAAGCATAGGCTCTTTGATCAAGAGTCACAGAAAGATTAATGTGTGTTTGAGAAAAAAGGCAAAATATATAGTGTTGTGTAAATGTGCTAAGACCAATATTCAATAGGCGGTGGGTGGGTACTCAAATCACTAAGGTGGTTAGGACTTGTTTATTTGGGGGGTTACTGATCCAAAGACATGGCAGGAATCAGTGGATTCTGACATCAAAACTGAAAGCAGGAGCCAGAGGCTGAAGGATAAAGGGCCCAAACAATTGTGACTTGATGGTAAAGACTTGCAGAGTTTCACATTTCCCTAATGAAATATTGATGCCCTTGATGGATAGAAGTAGTACTTGCTTCTAGATAAACATACATATATGGTATGCATCTGTATATTTTATATATATCTATACATATATATATGCTATATGCATTAGAGAGAGAGGGAGAAGGAGAGACTGAGAGAGAGAGAAATCATGACTGAGGGCGAGCATAGAGAGAATATGATCGAGAGTGAGCATGTGAGAGCAAAGCTTGGTTTTCTTATATATGCGTATAAATACATATACAAAACCTCTCTGCTCATTCATTCATTCAGTGAACATTTATTATGCACCTGGTTTGTACATTGTTGTCTCATTTAATCCTAAAAGAAACAAACAAATTAAACTAAACAAAACTAAAAACCTGAGAGGTATGTACACTGATATTACAGATCAGGCAAATGAGTCCCAGCATAAAGTGAAGGGTACAACCTCACCTGCCAGTGAAGGACGGAGCCTTTCTTTCATAACTCCTTTCCGCTGAGTCATGTCCCGGATGGAGTTCTCTGGTTTTTCAGAGAGAATAGAGAATGTCGTAGTCAAACACAGTGCAATCTACTTTGGAGTCACGAGGCGAATGAGCATAGCCTGGGGCTGGTTAAAGAGGATAATTGTGTAGGGGTTTATTACAAGGGCCCGAGAACAGTCCCATCCCTTACGACTTTGCATCAGTGGCAAAGGGTCTCCCTCAAGCAGAGAGATGTGATGCTGTTTCATTCTTCCAGGAAGTGAGGATTTCTCTTATAATTGCAAGTGTGCAGGGACACAAGCTGTACGCTGGGTGGGGATCAGAAGACCAGGTAGTAGTACTGGCTGTACCTATAATCAGCTCTGTGACCCTGGACATATCTTTTCATTTCTTTGATGCTTGGTTTCTTCATCAAGGAAATTGGACTGAAAGAGTTTTAAGCTCCTTGTTAGCTCTAAAATGCTAATGGCTCAACAGCGAGACTATACTCTCCTTGTTAAATCTTTACGTGTCTTAATGAAGCGGATGCAGACTGAAAAGAAGATGCTGATAGTGAGCATGTGCCATTCTCTATGGCTGCCCAGTATCAGCCCATCCATGTGTACGTATGCAGATTTCCATCCCCCTCCTGACCACATCTCTATCTCAGTGAGGAGCAGACTACTTCCTACTATAGGAGAGGAATATAATGTAAACTGGCTTCTCCAGCTTCCTCTGCAGCCAGGGTGTAAGCCTGGGACCTACACTTTGACAATCGAATGTCCTGGGGCCACTGGCTATGCTGTTGGATTAGACACTTCAAGAAGCAAGTGGTATAAGTTCTCTCTCTCTGGAGGTAGATTTTTTTCCACATCAGAACCATTTCTAAGTTGTGGTTTTTGGGCATTTTTTCCAGGCAACTTCGAACCTTGTTCTCTAGCTCTATCATCAATTCTGTGAGCTGCTGAGTTTACTTTTAAAAAATCACGAAATCTTGTCCTTCAAGGCTTTCTTTATGTTTCTTCACCTTCTTTTAGATCACTTGAACATTTACACCCGCAGAACTTGTGTAATCTCTTTTTTTTTGTAGTCATATTGCAGATACTTAATTTTATCCTGTTTTTTATTGTTATTTAAATATTCAACTAGACTTTTAGTTCTAGAGAACAAGTTATTTCCTGTGGTATCTAATAGAACGTTTTTTATTTGTTCATTTATGCCTCAGCTGTTAGAGAACACCTATATCACTTATTGATCAGAATAATGAAAATACATCTTTAGTCAGGGAACGGGAGGCAATAGAATTGGATTTCCTGAGTGTGTTTTTGAACTGATGGATCCCTTTGTCACAGTCTTCAAAGTTTCAAAACTGCCCTCAGCTCTTGCTACCATATTTTGCTCTTTTGACCTTTAAATCATAATTGTTCCCTATGAAATAGTAAAGATTGGACAATAAAACTAATTATGACAGTATTCGATAGAAAAAAGCCTCAAATGAGTATCACCACGGGGGCCTTGTGAAGAATTACATTTTAAGTGTAAAATGTTGGAGACGGATTGATCAAAGAAAAAAAGAATCAAGGAGAAATGGAAAAAGTGACTCCAGGGAGCCCATTAAAGAAAATACATTTATATAACTTGACTCCTTGAAAAGGGTAGCTGGGTAAGATTTTTCAAATAGATGTAAACATTTAAATGCTAAGGTGAAATAAAATAAATAATTCTTTTACCCAGCATAAGGAAGTAGAGTTAGATTCTTATGGAGAAAATAAAATGTCATCAATGCAACAGCCAATGGATATTTCTTTTTTTTGTGATGAAGATCAGCCCTGTGCTAACATCTACCAATCCTCCTCTTTTTCCTGAGGAAGACTGGCCCTGGGCTAACATCCATGCCCATCTTCCTCTATTTTATATGAGATGCCGCCACAGCATGGCTTGCCAAGCGGTGCGTCAGTGCGCACCTGGGATCTGAACCGGCGAACCCCGGGCCACCGCAGCGGAGCGTGCACACTTAACCGCTTGCACCACCGGGCCGGCCCCCAGCCAATGGATTAAGATTGAATCTTCAAAAACTGGAAGAACAAGATGAAAGATAGCACAGGGCATTTCCACACTACCTTTCCATTATAAATTACCCCCACCATCAGAATTCTTAGACCACACCACAAAGAAATCGCTTCTGATCCTGATTTATAGGAGGGGAGTCTGAGGCACGTAGAGATTGTTATCTGACTAAATTCATGTCAGAGTAGATCCAAAGTTTCCTGACCCTAAGTTTTACTGTTTGTCCATGAGAATAATCTGCCTTTTTCAGATGGGTGTCTAGAGACAGTGTATTGTGTAGCCATGATCCCTGCTCTAAAAGAGTTAGCAAATTAATGTGAAAGGCAGGACCAACATACAAAAAAGTCTCTATTATTCACACCAGGGAGATATAGCTAAATTGGCACACATAGAAGAAACTATAGGTCTAATGTGACATCTGTGTCTCTATGCGTTGTTTATGTATTTAACACACTCATATAAATACACTGACTAACAGGATTAGTCTGGAATGTTTTCAAAAAAGAAATTAACTTTGAACATAATTTTAGAAGACAGTGAGAGACACAGTGGGACCAGAACCAAATCGTTTTCCAGAAATGGGGGAGCAAAATACTATTCAGCGAGGCATTTCACCACATGGCATTTTATCCCTCAGTATCACCATCACTGAGGTGATGGATCTGAGGGCGTGAGGAAGCTCCCCTATACCCTTGATTTCTGATTATGCCCTTAACTCTATTGAGGTGTATCATCCTGAACCCTTGTTCCGAACACCTTTCCATCTCTCCGTGTTTTCTGTGTGTACTTCAATGATGATTTATTAATTTAAGGTAGATAACACGACTAGATTCTTCTGTGCACCAACTTACAGAGCTTTAATGCATACATTAAAGGAGTCCCGCGATGACACTCCAATCTATTGAAGCATATCCACTGATACATCATGTGCTTTGTTTTAAAATGTGGTTTCCATGGACATTTTTCAAGCCTTGAAGACAACCTAAGAATTTCCACTGGGTCATAGCAGCTGACTTGCTTTACTCCTTTTTGATGTGTGGTTGAGTTTAAATTGAGCTACAGATAGTAATACTGGAATGCTACAGCGTTTTATTGCAAAATGGATTGTTTGGGAGGGTTCATAATGCTTTACAGGAGAGAAAGGAGAAAATGAGATGGATTGTGTCATCCATGAGAGACAGTGGGCCATTATATACCCACAGACAGATGCCCCAGTTCTCTTCCCAACCTAACCCCAATTCCTCTTTCTTTCCCTCTCGTTTCCACACACATATACCAAAGGAGTAATTTTTCCCTCTACAAAGGCGGTGGACCTTAAGAACTTGCAAAAAAGTCAGTGCCTATGTATACCAGATCACTTGGTAATTCCACAAACCCCTGCCAAGCATTGGGCCTTTGTGATTGAGAAGCATGGTAAGCCATTAGCTATACAAAGGCTGGGCCAGAATTGCTGTACATGCTGTGGAGGATTGTGGAAAATGAAGGAGGGAGAGAAAACAAGATTTTCCTGTTTTCTAGGATCAGCATTTTCCCAAATGGAACCCAAGATATGAATAAAATGACTCATGCATTTTAAATCACAGTTAGGAGTTTTGATGAGAGACACGTGGGTGTAGAGGCATTCTAGTCTCAGATTGCAATTCAGAATGAGGATAGGAAGTTACGTGCATATTTTGTCAGCCAGGGGCAGAAAGCCAGAATAAAAAACAGGGTGAAGGGGTAAAGGTGCAAGATAGCTAATCTTTACTGAATTATCTCAGATTCATCTTAGATTTCATGGGTGTATGATGACTCACTTTCTGCCGCAGTGCTAAGGGGCAACTTGGAGAGACATATTTTAAATGACGAGATTGTTCAAAAGGTAAGGACAATGGCACTGTATTATTGGCAGACGTGTGAGAGAAACAGTATAAACTTAAACTGAGAGAGGAGCAAAGCCATCCTAGGAATCCTCAGGTACGCCAGTATCAAAGCGATGAGTTAAAAAAGAAATAGGAAGGACATATAGATCACTGCCCACAGGGACTGAAAATAGAGTCAAGATGTATGCACATACGTTCTACCAAAAACCAACAAATTATATCTTTGGAGATGGGAGCTTTGTCTGTCTTGTCAACTTTCAATTCTTAGCCCTCAGGGCAATCTCTTGTGTCAGTTCAGGTCATCCTAGAAGCAGACACCAAGATAGTATTGGCAGTGCAAGAGATTTAGGTGGGAACAGCCTAGGATAGTGGCCTGTGTGGATAAATGGGAAAAAAGGAGGAGTAGGCAGGGAGTGCTTTCAGACTGCAATGCTGAAAGGAGGCAGGGAAGAGAAGGTTTTGTAGGAAGAGCCCTAGGCTGCAGCACAGTTCTGAGAAAAATCTTGACCAGGTTGATGGAAAAGCAAAAGTTACCTGTTAGAGAAATCCAATGGTAATGGGCCAGAATCAGGACCCCTGCTCTGCTCATGCATCAACTGGGAAGAGCCCAGGAGAAGGTGGCAAGAATGAGGTGGTTGATCCAAAGACACAGCAGCCAGGGCTGTCAGCCAACTTGCTCTTTAAAAACACAGGTTCTCTAGAGGGGAACCTGAGTGACCCACTTTTATGGCTCCCAAACAAGTGCTAGTTACACTTTAGTTGACTCTATTAAGCCTTTTAAAGCCAAAGTCCCAAGACGTGTCCTTTCTGCATACACACAATCCTCGTGTTCTCTGCTGCCATACGTGTCATCCATTCCTTTTTTTTTTTTTGGTGAGGAGATCAGCCCTGTGCTAACGTCTGCCAATCCTCCTCTTTTTTTCGCTGAGGAAGACTGGCCCTGGGCTAACATCCGTGCCCATCTTCCTCCACTTTATATGGGACGCCGCCACAGCATGGCTTGCCAAGCAGTGCGGCAGTGCATGCCCGGGATCCGAACCAGCGATCCCCAGGCCGCCGCAGCGGAGCACGTGCACTTAACCGCTTGCACCGCTGGGCTGGCCCCTCATCCATTCCTTTTAAATCTACTATCAGTTATAGGGTTTCTTATAAACAAGTATCGGTGGTAGAAGTGCTGTGATTTAACCCAAGATGGGAACCTGCCCTTGGGGTGACATTGAGGAGTAGGAGGGGGTCTCAAGTCCCCCTACCTCTTCTAAGACCTCAGTTCATAAGTTTTGCCTCGTTTCCACATGTATTTTAAAAGAAAGTGGTTCCTTTTTTTCTGCTTATAAATATACTCAAAGTATACTCTTTATATTGTTTAAAAAATACCCCCGCTCATTCACTCTTTATGCTGTCATCATATTTTATCCCTTAAATGTCAGAGTTATCCTGGGATCATCTTTGACCCTCTTCTATTCTCTGCCTGGTTATACGTTAATATATCTGAAATTTCTATCTCTAAGCTGAGAATTCTTTACTAAACTTCAGGCCTTTATATCCAATTGCCACTTGAGCAATTTCATTTGAATAGCTCACAGGAAGCTCAAAATCAGGATGGCCAAAACTGAATTCATCACTCCGTACCCAAAACCTTCATTTCCAATAAAAAATCAAGCCTAGTTTTTCTCTCTCCTAAATGTCTTTGTTCCATTTTCTTTGCTCCATTCCTCCTGATTCTGACTTGGTTCAGTCCCTTCTAATTTCTCCCAGGATTCTCCTAATATACCTCTCATTATTTCTCCCTGACGTGAGCAGTGCTCATTTGTAATCTGTCCTGCACATAGCCCCCAAAGTAACCTTTTTAAACAAAATATGTTCATGTCATTCCCTTGCTTAAAATCATCCAAACACTCAGGATAAATTCTCATTCCTTAACATGACACTCAGGGCCCTGCCACCAGTGTTTCACCTGCTGCCACCCCTCCAGATGCATTATGTGCCTATCTTTTGGACATGCTTGAAGTTCTCTACAGGATGGTGTTCGGATGCCTCTATTCTTTCATGAGCCTCCCATCAGAGTTGCATCATGTCACAACATATCTCACACGCTGCCTTTAGGATTCAACTTACTCATAATATGAGACCAGTTCCCCAGATCATGACAGGGATAGCTACTTGACGAGGCCACTCTGAGAAATATCAACTTGGAGTAAGAAGTTGGTGGCTAAGTATATGAGTCTGATTAATCAAGGCTTAAGTCCAAATATAAGAAACATTTATTGAAGTGCTACTATTAGCCGGGCCAGTGCTAAGCAAGTCTATGTGTAACATCTAGTCTACGAAACAATAACCATTTTAACATGTATTAAGGTAAGAGAGTCTTAGTATCAAAATAAAATGGAAAACCCTTCAGTTAACCGGAAATAATTCAGATTTTGCCTTCCTATCCTCCATTCATCGCTGGAGATTTGACATAATAGTCACCTAAAAGGGAGAATGGTTTGAATCTCAAGGTATTTCACGTAGATTTTCCTTTTGTTACTTTCTTTATTCTGGTTCAGTCCTATGGAGAAAAGCATATGGCTGTTTGTCAAATATCTTTACCTGTCTATCTCATTGTTTGTAATCATTGGTTTTCTTATTTCTTCTCTCCAAATGGGCTGTGAGTTCTTTGAGGGTTGAGACCATGAGTCTAGACTATTCCCAGACATGTAGGATGGTGCTTGGCATGTGGTAGTTCTCAATTAAGGTTTGTTGAATGAATACTAAATAAAAATCAATTTAAGAAGAATATGGTTTGGTGATAGTGAGGAATGAGGTAATTGATTGAAACAGAACAATAATTTCCCTAAGAGTAAATTCTGTTGGTAACATAATTTATCTAAATGGCAGGGTTGAGTAATACTGGCAGCAAATTATCATGCCTTGCATTTTGCCTAGTAGTCTCCTAGGAAGTTAGTCACCAGTAGGAAGTGGAAAAGATAGAAATGTGTTCCTATTTGGACAGAATATCACTTCACCGGGCATCCTCTACTTTTCTCATTTAATGAAGGAGATTATGTAGTTGAGGAAGATATCAAAGAAAAGAATGAGAGAGCTTGACATAAGTAAAAGTTACTGAGGCTCAAGGTTACCCATTAAGATCTGAAATAAAATGTGTGAAGGGAACACAAATATGCTCTGAGCATGAAAATCTATATTCATACAGTGACAGGAGGGGTCATATGATATTATTAATTCATTGTCAGTGTTTGTTTACACAAAGTACACTGAATTTGCAAATCAAAGTAAATTTGGAGGTGGTTTAGAACAAACAGGAGTATTTTCTTGAACTCAAAGGAGTAATACTCCAGAGAACAAATTGCCCTTCAGCTATAACTGTATTTGATTGTGATATAAGATATGCTTAATTAAAACAGATGCTTTTCTACATATTAAATGGGTTTATTAGTGTTTTTTAAAAACCTTGAGGTATTTCAGGCCTAACCCTGATACCAGAAGCAAAGACTTGAAGTGGAAACCATCCTTTTAATGAAATGACAGCAAAGAACCTTTGTAGATGAAAGGAGGTTGGAACTGGGGATGTGACCTCTAGATGTCCAGGAGAAAGTCACAGGCTATCGTTCAGCTAGATATAAAGTCTTCCGTTGAGCCCTTCAGGCATGGAAGAAGGTGAGAAGAGAGACAACAAGTCCTCTTTCCCCCAAAGTAATACACTTCCCATCCTCCTCCCCTACTCCTCTCCTCCCTTCCCTTCCAGACTTCTTGCTGTATCTAGAGGTGAAAGGGTCTGACCCTGAGAAAAGAAATGCAGGCTTTCGGGACCCTGGTGGTTCAGGAAATTAGACACTAGGGCTTGAGGCTCAAAGAGCAGATAAGTGGTGGCTTTTTGTTTGTTTAGTTTTTGTTTTTAGCAGTTTAATGAAGACCTTCTCTCTCACTTTGTCTCTCTCCTCTCTGTGGTCTCTTTTTTTCTGTCTTAACTATTTTCTTATTGTTCATAAACAATCTTAATCTGATAAGCAGAGAATGATTGTTAAGAGTGTGCAGAAGGGAAAGGGTAAGGAGAAGGTTGTACGTTTCTCTCTTAAGACTGAACATCATCCATCGTCTTAACCTTCAATGAGTGAAAGAAGCCCTTCACCGTGGGTTCACAGCTATCCGTTCTCCCCATCAATCCAAATCCTCATATTTACCTGGGGTACGAGATATCTGTTGATTACTACATGTTTGTCTAATAGGAACTGCGCCTGATCATTTTTGTGGTTCTCAATCCTGGTTATACATTAGAATCATTTGGGGAACTTTCAACAATTCTGATTTCCAAGCTACTTCCCTGATGAATTAAATCAGAAATTCTAGATATGGGGCCCAGGTATCCAATTTTTTAATATCTCAAGTGATTCAAAGATTAGTCCAGGTGGAGAACCACTATTTACCATTAGAGTTTAGGTTCATCTCAACAGACATGCAATACCCTAAGGCAGAAATCACATGCACACATTCCTTGCCTCTTTAACAGCATAAAAATATGAAAAACATGTCAAACTATACTTTAAACATTTAGCATTTTATAGGTATGAAAATGAAGACACGGTACATAAATACCAAAATGATACTAAACTGATTGATGCCTTATTGGACAAGGGCGAATAGAAGTATCTCTTAACAAAGAGTTTAAATTCTTTGTGTCCATATGATGAATACAGTGTGGGCTAAGACAGGGACCAAGAGGATGATTTTATATTAAATTGCAATACTAGAGAGTTGTTTATTGAATCAACTTCTTCTGTTATGACACAGGGCTTGGATAAGAAGAAAAATTGGCTGACAATCTGCAAGGATCGTGCCAAAAACCCACTCACTTCAAGTAACTGAAACAGGAAGTGAGCTCTACGTGGAAGTATTTGGAGAATTAGATTTTCTTTTTCCTGATAAATGATGAGTAGGATTTTTTAAGTGAGTAGTTTTGTTTCCAGTTTCAAATAATTCTAATCTATCCATGAACATAGGACTCAGAAGTCCTGTGCTAATGACAGACTCATATTCTGTTACCTGAGTTTCCTCGTTTACATATTCCACATACATATTTATTTTCTTTGGGTTCATCACTGTTGAAACAAAGATAAATAAAATATAGCTTTTCTCATCAGGTTGCTCACAGTGTAAGACATTATTTCTCCAAGTATTATCAGAATTACCTGGCAGAGCTGTGAAAATGTAGATCTCCTATGACCCTACAGATTCCGATAAAAGTTTGAGGTAGAACTCAGGAATCTTCATCTTAAAGGACACCCCCTGGAATCAGTGGGAAGATACATAACACAAAAGATTTGGAAATGATGTTGGTGTTCATGTAGGCCAGTACTTCTCAGACTATCTGTGGTGAAGAACCCATTTTATTTTTCTTTTTTAATTTCCAGTGCATAATAGACTAAGTAAAATTTGATAAAAAATAACTTCAAAGAAAAAAAGCAATGCAGGGAAGACATAGAAAATATAATCCCTAACATTTTAAATTAGATTCAACAGACAAAAAAATCTGTCAAATTGCTGTAAACGTTTTTAAATACCTACTCTCAATTTTTGCACTTATCTTGTCATTGACTGGTAAATAATTTGCAGACTGACACTGGTCTTCAAAGCAAACATTGAGTAGCAATGTTTCGCCTTTTTGTTCAGAATAGCAATAATTCTGTGAGATACTAATAAGATAAAAACCAAAAGAAAGGAGTCCATGGTCAATTCAAGTTTGGGAAATAGTGAACGAAATAAAATTTCCTTATGATAAAATATCTCAAAATATCTACTGTACCAATGTGTTTGTGAATGCAAGAGAAGGAAATAGCGTGGAGCTTTTCCGGAAGTTATTCAACCATGGATTTCTTCTCAAGGGCACTGATTAACAACTCTAGGAAACCGGTTTTTAGTTGAATATAACTAAGGAAATGCTGATTTAGGTAAGGTTCTTCATTGTACATTTGAGGAAACAGAAACCTAGAGATGTCAAGTGCCTTGGCTTATAGTCAAACAATTATTTCATTTGCTAGTTTAGTTAATTAATTAAACAAAAATTTAATGAGTGTTTACTGTGTGTCAGGTAATCTGCCAGGTGCCTTATCTTCCAAATTCATAGTTAGAATCATTTGCAGACATCAAATGGCTCATCATCCACCTAGTGAACTCTTGGTTCTGATTTCTCTGCAGACACTTAAATTCCTAATATCTCTGTGTTCTTTATTTTATATGTTTCTATTATTCTTTCTAAGGTTTCCCTGCCATTTATAACTGAGGACATTTTTCCTGGGTGATGTTGACCTAATCTTGGCTACCTTTGTTAAAATTGAATAGTCATACAGTCTGGTAAAAAGATTAGCATATGGAATTTGTTTCTTCATTTAAAGAGTATTTGTGTAGCAGTTACTATGGGTCAGACAGTATTCTCAGCATTTTACATATGTTAACTTATTTAAGCCTTATATCATGGGTTTGAGGTCAGTATTTTAATACTGATTTTAGACATAAAGAAACTGAAGCATAGAAATGTTAAGTGACTTGCCCAAGATCACAGAGCTTATACCTAGTAGACCCAGAAGTCAAACCTAAGCAGACTGGTGTCAGAATCCATGTTTTACTAAGTAGAAGTATACATCCACTTTATGAGAGGAACCATTATGCTGGTTTAAGGTAACAGGAAATCACACATGAATAAGAATTATTCTAAAGCATTCAGGATGGTGATTGAAAACGATATTAAACGTTTAGAGAAACGATTTTTTTTTCCACCGTCATTCGAGTGACAGACTATTTTCCTCAGAAAGATATGAAAGAGGAGCTTTTCAAAGACAGTGAATAAAAGTTGTATAGACGTTATCTTAGAGGAGGATGATCATTAAAGATCATCATAACCAGAGTTCTTAATTGTGTTCTGGAGTTGGACCAGCTGTGGATTTTCTAACATAAAATAATGGTTGTAGTACCTACATATTGGAGGAGAGGGTTAAGTCTAACAAACAGAATTAACCTTTCGAGAACTATTCTCCTGTGGTTTTGTTTTTTTTCTTGCTATCCACATGCCATGTACCATGGAAGATGCCATAGAAACAACATTCTCTAAAATACATACTCTCCCCATCTCAAATCAAAGTCTACTGAGAGAGGAGGCTTTAAAACACAATTAAACAAACAAATATGCATATTACTATTTATCTGCACTATAATTTATTATGAGGCAGCATATGACAGCATATTCTTCAGTATAGTGGTGTTTTGTGGTGTTCCCTCAAGAGCACCATGACTTCTAGGTTTCAGAGTTACTGAGTTGGTCCTCACCCTCACGTTGTAGATTAGGGTAATGGATACTCTGGAGTTGATGACTCACACAGATCACGTGGTCAAGACCTGGCGGATCCAGGGGGGGAAGCCCTCATGTAAACGGGTTCTAAGTCCATGGTTCTTTTCATATTTCTGATGTGTGAAATAATTTTTATTTCTTATTATCCGCACATCCCTGGCCTAATGGAAGGTAGCTAGTCCCACCTTTTTATTTCTTATGAAAAGAAAAAAGTTTTGGTTTAGGGATGTTTATTACAGGTCAATTTTTAGCTTTCAGTGTTCTACCCTCTATAATATGGATAGATGGTTAATTTATTCTTACATAATTGTTCATGGAGTATACGTTTTTTGTCTTTTAAATATATCAAAATTCAGCATGTTTAAGATTAATTCTGACTAAGAATTTTCTTTGAAAAAAGTGAAAACATTACAGATAAAAATAAAACATTTCAAATAAAGTCCCTTTTGATCTCCAGCTTTATTCCTGCTCCCCTCTCTACCTTTCGAGATGTAGCCACTGATTTTGGCTGGATTTGAGTCCTTGCAGACTATTTTCTACATGTTCACATATGCCTCTAACATAAGTGTACACAGAGAAAATATACTGCAGGTTTCTTAAGATATATAGTATTGTACTGAAAGTATCTTTTAGCTACTGCTTTTTTTCCTTCAACAGTAGGATATTAATTTATTTTATTAGACTTAGACCTACGTGGTTCTTCCTAATTGTTGCATAGTGTTTCATAGTTTGGATATAATACAGTTTATTTGGCTATTCAAACAATTCCCTATTATAAACAGTTCCACAATGAATATCTTTGTGCTCTGGAGAAATTTTCCAAGATGTCTACTGTAAGTTTAATAGGAACCAGGCAGTGACCTGTCTAACAAGAAGTCAGTACCTAAACACCGGCTATTAAGGTAAAAATTGCCTGCCATAAAATGTTTACATTTTGCTTTCCTAGGTCAGCTTCACAGAGATAATATGCAATGCTAGGATTGTAACAAAATGAAAAGAAATTGGCATACAATGAATGAACAAATATTGTAATTTAGTCAGTCAATCAAATAAGTAACATTTATCAAGGACCTGCCTACCCAGTGGCAGGCTCTGTGTTAATGTGGAAGGAAAACAGTGGTGAAGGAGACACAGTTCTTTCTTTCAAGGAGCTCACAATCTTAAAGGAGGAAAGAGAAATGAATGTAATTAATGTTTATTTCCTTATGTCATCTGAGTCTTCTTGTAAGAATATGCATTAGGTGGTGTAGGAGCACATTGGAAGACGTCCTAAAAAGATGGGAGTGTCTACTAAGGCTTTTCAAGGTGTGACTTCTAACTTGAGATCTGAAAAAGGAGTAGAAATTGCAGCCAAATGCTGAGGGTGGGATGGGAAAGACATTCTAGGCAGAGGAAATTGCGTGTGCAAACTCGTAGAAGAAAGAGCTTGTATATTAGAGGGAGTAGTAGCTTAGTTCTGCTGGAGTGTAAATATTAAGCTATGGTATGAAATATGAGAGACATACAAACTTTTACTAGTGAGTGGTCTTTATTTTAATGCTATAATTTTGATGGCATCAACCAAAAAACCTTTTTTCCCCTTTTATAGTAACTTACCCATGCTTAATATTATAAGTACATGATCTTGGTCATTTATTCAACATTTAACAAATATTTATTGAGTCATGACCTAGTGTAATCTGATGTCTTGGCTGTTAAATTCAGATTTCATTCAAGGGGGATAAATATTCCTAATTAAGTAGAATTTTTATTCCTTAACACAATTTAAAACGTGTTAGAAAAAGAAAAAGAAGATAGTGCAGATGCAAAATGAGGGCCCAGATTCAAAAAGTGTCCTCTCTGAAGACAATTAAAATTTTTAATTTTACAAGGTGGTGTACAAGGTGTAGGTTGGTGATATCTCAGAAGAAGGATTATTACTAGGAAAAAGAAGACGACCACTAGTTTTACAAACCAAAAAATTTGAGTAAGAATAGCTTTTGCAATGGAATTTTTGCAGTTGCCCTGTTAATTCTATCACTTCATGTGACAATCCAAATGATAGGTGTCAAATTATTCAAGTAATTTGAAAATATGCACCTTATTATCCTTATTTCTCTTCTTCCTCTCCTCTCTCCTATCCTTTAAGGATGTCTCATTATGTTACGTCTTAATGATTCTTTCATTTGCATTTGGTCAAATAAAACATGAAGCAACTCTATCGCAACAGCCACTTCAGTAATCAAGATGATAATGGAATAATGGAATGTTAAAATATTGTCTCATGTGAAATAAATGTAAATTAAAATATCATGTCATCTACTCCAGATTGTTTCCAGACAACCAGTTGGACACCTGATTGGAAAGCATGGGGAATATCCCAATGTGGTATCACCATGGAGAATATCAGAAAAGAAAAAGATATGTTAGAAGCAGCAGGAGAAAAGTTTAATGGATTTGAGCTTTGAGTTTGTTGAGTAGTGTATTTGAGGCAACATAGAACATACCTATAAATGTCAAGAAGTAATTCATTCAATCATTCCACAAACATTTATTAAGTGCCTACTTGGCTCCTGGCTCCATTCTAGGCGCTTGTGATTTATCATTGACTAATTCAGTAGCAGCTGTCAGTTGTAAGTTCATTTTGGATTCCTGAAATTATTGTCGATAGACATTCCCTGGACACCTTTGTCCTTTAGATTTTCTTGCCATTGAGGGCAATCCTGGGATCTTGAGCTCAGTGGAAACATGACATTTGACTGATTGACAATTATGATTTATACTTACTATTTCATATCCTCAGAGCTAAAATGCATTAAATCTTAACTGTAATGCTGTTAGTCATACATAAAATTCTGCTTGGTTTGGGGTATTTTGTTTTATTCATTCATTCATTTTTTTTAATTTATACTTCTAACTCTTTGCATTGATGAAAGTTTTATTCACCACAGAGATAACTTAGTTTCTGTTTTCCATGTTTATTTTCCTAAAATTGAAAAATTTTTAATGAGTATTGGATTTTAATCTTAAACGCTTCTCTCAATGAAAGACTGCGAGATCTTTCCACAACTTTCTGAGAAATTTGAGCAGAGATTTAAGGCCTGAATTCCTACCACCCTCTCCTTCATGGCATTTTCACTGGAGAAATAATTTCTCTTCAAACTTCACAGGATAGAGAAAAAAAAAAAACTAAAGGGAGAAAGTGGATTAGTAGGAAGCTTAAGGGAAAGAAAAGTGTCAAGATCCTTCAGGCATAAAATCAAATTTGAAACACTTAAAACTCCTAAGAGGATAGGAAACTAGATAAGGGTCTAAGGTTGCATACAGAAAAGATATAATCTATAAGAAGTTGTAAGTGGGAAGAAACATAATGACATAGGTGGAGAAAAGGTAAACTACTCCAAATAATATGATGTAGTAGAAAAGTAGTAGGGAATTATCTCTTTTAAGAAGTTATCACATGCACACATGCACACACACACCTACAATGATGTTCAAGGATAAATGGGTTCTTCTATTTTATTTATGTATCTTTGTGTGTCTCTCTGTCTGTCTCTCTCCCTTACGCCCTCCCTCCTATATTCTCTCTTGTATTATTGTTATTGGTATAGTGGTGTACTTGATCAATCCTACCTGCTCGATAGCAAATTATTTTAGGACAAAGGCCGGGACAGGACTGCGTCTACATTCTCTGTCCCTGTGGAACTCAGCATATTACCTTATACATACGTTAAAATTCCTCAAAATCTTTTTGTTTAGTTAAAAAATCTATAAGTAGATGACTGAGGTGAATGAATGGATGAATGATAAACAAATGAGGGAGTGAAAAAATAAGTGAGTAACATATTATGTCTTGGAAACAGTGCAATTTACGCTTAAGATGGTGGAAACGCTGTTGCAGGTCAGGTTTCCTGAGAAGCAAACTCTGAGACAAAGATCCAGGTTTATTAGAAATTCTACAGAGATCAACACATGCCTGAGCAGAAAGAAGAGTTGAATCACAAGACATTCACAACAGTAGCCTCAGCTAACCCCATTTGAGGCCAGGACTTTATGCCCCTGCATAAACTAGTCTTTGGACAAAGGCTGTCTCCAAAGAAAAGTCATAAATTTGAAGAGAGACTCAACTGACACCTCAATGAGAAAGACTCAGTGGCAAGGAATGAAATTTGTGGTCCCAGGGTGGAGGATCTGGAAGTGCAGTGCAACATCCACTACAAACACCATGAAACCAATGATGTTTACCATTTCTCTAGAAGGCAAATCTAGGGCCAATAAATGGAAGGGGGAAAGACTTCAACTTGGAAGTAGGAAATATATTTAAATAATTTTCATCATTTAAAAAATTCTTAGAATGGAAATATCCCAACAGAGCCTCGATAGTCTTTTTTGTTCTTTTACATAACTATTAAACATCAGAGAACAAAGAAAGGGGGTAGGATTTAAGATAATTCCCAAATCAGGGGGTCTGATTTTACATTTAGATAGATAGATAGATAGGTAGATAATCACTCTAATTCACACTCAATGAAGTTTAAGTAGAAGTTTATACTGAAATATTTTATTTTTATCATAAAATGAATTTATCAGAATTCCAGGATGAACCCATGAATAACAGTAATAGAATCTTGGGATACGTGGGGGCATGTGTGAATCACACTATATATTTCTCCCAAGGGTAGTAAAAATCTAAGGTAGGGATATAGGAGAATTAGAGGAGCGAGAGAAATAAGAGGACATTGAACACTGAATGAGTTTAACTGAGCTACATTCTTCTGAGAGAAAACAGCCATGTGCTTTCATAAGAGGAAAGAAAACTAGGAATCGTTGAACCCTTGCTGAGGGCCAGGCCCTGGGCTGTATGCTTTATCTATATTATCAGTTTAATAATAACAAGATGTTATGTAGCACTAACTGGGTACCAGGTACTCTTTTAAGCACTTTCCATGTGTTAATGCATGTATTGTAACAAAACCATTTGAGGTAGGTATGCTGTTATTATTCCATTTTATAGATGGGGAAACTGAGGCACAGAGCGTTTCAGTAACTTATCCAAGGTCATGGAGCTGGGAAGTGGCAGTGCTGAGATTTGAACCCAGAGTTTTATGAGATACTGCCTCTCATCTTATATAAAAGATTGGTCTTCATTGTGGGCTGCAGAATGACGTGAAGTATATCGAATTGAGAAATAACTCCAAAGTGCTGAGATAAGATTGCCAATTAAAATAAAAGTAGTCCAAAATGAAATGAAAAATTCCCCTTAACAAGGATTTTCTAAAGCAAGTTTGACACATCTCCATTGGTAATAAATCACTCCTTTGTGTTTTTTGAATATGCAGCTTGCGTCCTCATAGATTGTATATATCAAACCTACCCACTTAAGGATCCCCAGTGTATAAACCATGTTGCTCTTCAGGAATACACAGCGGTTTTCAGTGTTCCCTGCTGCCTCCAATAGAGGAAAACAGTTAAAAAATTAAAATAATGTGTTTTAGGGAGGAAGCATCGTACAGCAGAATCAGTAAGACTAAGGTTTCTTTCCAACTTGATCATTCCCTAGCTGTGAAAATTTTGTTAAATTACTTAAACTTTCTAAGCCTGGTTTTTTTCACCTGTTGAATGAATTATGATACTATCTTTCAAAAAATATCAAATAATCAGTGAGGTAACATATCCATAGTTCCTGGCACATCACAGGGGCTGAATACATGTTATTTCTCCTTTGTCTATGGGTCCTGTAACTGCCCCAACCTTTAATTCATGGAAGGTAGCAGATAAATTCCTCCAAAAGGAATTCTAATTTACTAGTCTGAAATATACTAACTCAGCATATTTCTCTAACTGTATCCTACCTTTCTTACTGTGTCTCTTGTCTATTTCAATGAGTATTAGTTTGTTTGTTTTTTCTTTGAAGGCTACTTTGGAAAGAGAAGAGAGAAATAAAACTTAATATATTTCTTTTGATTAACTTTTTCTGATATGTAGAAAACTGACATCTCCAAAAACCAAAGTGGGAGTTCTAAGCAGGTTACAACCATTAGCTAATGTAAGTCTCGGGCTTTTTCTACAGATTTATTTAGACCATCTCTCCCCGCCCCAACCACAATAAATAAGGAATGGTTGAGGTTATGTCAAGCAGGACAAGTAGATATATTTTATTGGGCAGCTTGATGATGGGCCAGGAAGACCTTGCATTGGAAGCTCCACACTTTTGTGGTTGGTTATTTTTGAACAATGACAGGGAAAACTGATAGAGCCACTGCTTTCCTGTTAATGAGCTATTCTAGGCTACAGTGAGTTTATAATTATTCAGTCAACATTGGATGAATGATAACCTTTGTTTATAACGTTTGACTTTTAGGGCATAATTCCATCTCATCAAATTACCTATTTTGAATGTTATCATTTTTATTATAGACCTATGTATTATTTTTGTTAACTAGTAATTTATACATACAATTGTCTCTCACAATTGCAGAAGCCAATTATTCAGTCTAATAATTACCCAGGTTCTCTGCTTCCAATGTTTCCCCTTGTTTGCCCTTTATTGGCCATTCATCAACAGCCCTCCCCCAGGGAACAGGGATGAGGTGGGTTACTTAGGTAAGTCTCATATGAGACTGTTGGACTTCAGGATTTGAAAAGGTCAAATAGCAAAAAAATCAAATGCAGAACTAAAATGAGATTGCATTTTCGGTGGTGGTTACTTTTCCATTTTAGTGTTGAAATAATATGCAATCTTGCTCTCATATTTAAAGCCAAATTCATAGTTACAACAACTAAACTGACAGACCGTGTGTATTGGTGTGTCTGTGAGAATATGTTTTGTCAACACTTTGTCTCCTTCATTGAATCCTATAGCACTGAAACTGCATCATTCTGATGTCACTTAGCATAGATATGTGACTTGTAAACATAGCTCATGTGCACGCCTTTGGCAGGGCAAGGGTACCTTCTTCATCTCTACATCACCGTCACCTAGACTTCGTCCTACCATCTTTAGAAACAGAGCATTGCTGCGGAATGAGTAAATGAATGAATGAATGAGGAATGAATTTGCAAGGAACAAAATTAGAGCACAATTTAAATAACTCTTCATATCACATTTGAGATGCCATATTTCTGATCAGTATTCCAAGATGAAAAGTTGACTCTGTGGTATTGCCAACATTAATCCTGGAAACGAGACCATGAAAGTAGCAACCCTCCACAGAAGTGCTCTGTGTAATTCAACAACGCACACTCTCTGTGAGCTACTGCCCGAGTGTTGGCTCCCGATGCAGTCTTGGCATCATCGTCAGGAAGCAGACAAAGAATCCATCAAAAGACTGGAGACAGGTTTGATATATGCAGTTCATTCCTCATCTCGCAACATCACTGCCAGTCATGTCCTCACGGCTGTGGGGATTTGGCTCATTTTATAGCACCTACAACGTTACTACATAAGCTTTCATAATCTGACTGTCAGAAACATCTCAAGGTGAGTATTGTACCTAGGAGAGATTGGCATAGCATGGCCAGGGACATAGCGAGTGATGCATGAAAAACAATGGTTAGCCTTTCTTGTGCAGGTTTTTTTCTCTTTCTCTGTGTAATCAGGTCTGGGAAATGTCTGTACCAGTCAGACCCAATTATTAGTGCCGGCCCTTTATACTGTGATCTGATTCTGGTTCCCTCCTCCCGTTAAAGTATTTAAAAACAAAGACAAGAGTTTTTTGAGGAAGACGATGAAAATAACTGGGGAGATTTTTGGACGCTATCCTCTCATCTATTTTCATAGTTGCATTTCACAGCTTACTCTAAAGGAGGGAGAGGAACTCTTACACATGCACACACACACACAGACACACACACAGCTTCAATGTATATTCATTCTTGCACGTTTATGGAATCTCGGTCTTCCATGAGCAAATGAAGGCAACACATGGAAATGCAGCTGCTTTCCCAGAGCATCCCCATTGAGAAGCCAGACTGATGATAATTCTGATTATTTTGTCCCAGGGGTCTGGCTTGAGGGTGGGATCTTGGTGCCTGATTCTTCCCCGTTGTGGAGGTTCTGGGCCTTTTCCACATGCCTATGGACTGTTGGGTGTAGGTTTGAGGTGGAGACAGGACAAATGGGTGCTGGGTGCTGTGATTCTTCCATCTCCTGCCCCACCTGCCACTCTGCCTTCCCAGAATCACCACCCTGTACCGGAATAGCTTTGGTACGAGGCTGGCACCAGCGCAATAACAAATACCGCCCCATTTCAGCATGATGAATGAAGAGTTTTAATGAAACTGGCCCAAACTGCTCTGGCAAGCTGCCTTATTTTTGTGTTTTAAATGAGAGTGATCCATCAGCCACACGCAGGTCTCTGTCTCCGCATCCCTCCTTGACGTGCTCGCCTGTCTTCCTCACCAAGCTCTCTGCCACTCTGCTCCTCTCACCTGTCTGTTCCCTAGTCTTCTGTGCTGGACCAGTGGGACGGGGGTTCTCTGCACTGTCCCCACTTCATATCGCTGATCGCTGCTGATGCCCTGGGTGAGTGGCTGCATAGCCCCGTGCGTAGAACTCCTGACTTCATCCTTCCCCAGCCCAGGATGTGACCAGCTAACGTGGTAAAAAGTCTGCAGGTATTAATTACACTCACCGGCTGCTTCCTCATTAGAGTTGCTCATCTCTCCTGAGAGAGGTTGTAAATCAAACTATGATTCATGACTTTTAAAAAATGGAAAAAGGTACACAAACACTAAAGGGGGAAAAATCCTCCAAAAATAATAAATATAAAAGAAGTGGAGGGGTGACACCTTAATCAAGATGGCTGGTAGCATCAAACCACTCAGCACTTTGCTGGAGTGGAAATGGGAGTTTTGTTAGATGGTTCTTTCTCCTTGTTGTTTGTTTCATCATTAAAAAAAATGAAGGAAATGGTATAGAATTATTTTTCTTTTTTAGGGGTGGGTTGTTTAAAACAGAGTATGTGATGAAAAACGCAATTATAATCTGCATAGTTGTGTGTGAATGATCATAGTGAGACTGGAGTTTCATTAACTAGGAGTTTAAATGAAAGGAAGAGGAAAACAAAGGGAAAGAAAGCAAAAAACTTGGAACAGCTGAAAGTTCCTCTGTGAGTAATAGAATTTTCTATAAAATACCATCTCCTGAGACTCATAGGCCTGAAACACACTCCAATGCTTTTGTAGACTACCTTCTAACTAATCCCAAACCATCAATGCTGTTGTAAGAATATCCATCTCTCAGCATTGCTGTAGGATTACATGGTATAATATAAATGAAAATATTGTTTAAACTCTTAAGTCATTATTCACATGTTTGTATATGATTTGGGGACAGAGATATCCATCAAAATAACCAGAGCTATTCATTTTATTTCAGAAAGTGAGCCTGCATTGCCTACCCACTGTAGGCTCCTAGCATATGCTATGAGATGTACCTTGGAAATAGAAAAAGTTGTCTTTATTGGACTTTACCATTTGATGTGGGAGGAAAGTCCACTGAGGCTGAGTGATGCAGTGTAGTCAACAAGTCCCACAAGAATTCAGAGATGAATGTGGATTGGTTTGGTTTGGAAAGGTTTCATGTACAAGGTGGGGCTGAATGCTATTGGGAGATGGGGGTTGTACAATGAGCAAATCAAATGGAGAAAATACTGTAGTGTGTTTAGGGAACAGGGTGGAAGACAGCCCCTTGGGCAGGGGGATTATGAGCTTGTGTAGTGGAAGGTGAGACTACTGGCCAGCTCTATTGAGCACAGGTGAAAGAACGTTTTCAAGGAAACTCCAACCAGCACAGGTATTCCAGGTGACATAGCTATCACTTTTGTCTGATTTTCTTTTGTTTGCCTGCTGGAATAACCACATCCAGGTTATTGGGAATATAGGAGGTGGAAAGAGAGTCTGGGCTCCTGTGCTGTTTTGCCTTTAAATTTTGGTTCTATGTAGTGGCAGTAGAAGAAGTTATTGCTAGGCCATGGTGTCAGGAAGAGCCATTTCAGACTTGGGAGACTGGCCATATTGCCCAGCGCCCAATCTGTCATCTGCCTTCCATCTCTGTCTTCAGTGCTTTTGCGGACAGATAGCCAGAGAACCATGGGAAGGAGTTAGATCATTCAAGCTGATCTATACTCAGAAAGGTGGTAAGGGGAGAGGGGACCACGAGTTGGGTTCAAAAGAAAATTAGTTTGCTAGAGCTACCATAGCAAAGTACCATAAACTAGCTGGTTTAAACAATAGAAATTTATTGTCTCACCATTCTGGAGGCTAGAAGTCCAAAATCAGGGAGGTGTAGGCAAGATTGGTTCCTTCTGAGGGCTGTGAGGGAGAATCTGTTCCATGCTTCTCTCCTAGCTTCTGGTGGTTAGCGGGCAATCTTTGGTGTTCACTAGCTTGTGGATGTGTCATCCCAATCTCTTGTTCTTCTTGTTCACATGGCATTCACCCTGTGTGTGTATCTGTGTCCAAACTTCTCCTTTTTATAAGGACACCAGTTATACCAGATTAGAGGCCCACCCTACTCCAGTACCATCTCATATTAACTAATTACAGGTACAGCAACCCTATTTCTAAATAAACTCACTTTCTGAGCTACTGGGGGTCAGAATTTCAACATATGAATTTTAGGCAAAGACAATTCAACCAATAACAGCAGGGGTAAGCAATAGTACTCTTCCCAGTTTTTCCAGACGCAATGGGTATTTTTTCTCCACTCTACAAAAGGCAGTAATTGCAGGTTCACTGATTAATTTGACTTGCTTTTCAGTAATTCTTTAAGTTTATATTTCAGTGGAAGTAGGAGACCAAGAAGATCTCCCAACAAACCACCTTCTAATTAATCTCCCCCAGGTTGCTGTGGCAGGGACATTTTTCTGGAAAGGGACATACCTTAATCTTTACATGCAACTGGGTATGGTCACAGCAGACTGTTTGTTGTCTCACCCAGTCAGGCCCTCCAGGAAATAGAGTTTTGTTTGTCAGAGCAGGAAAGAAAGAAGGAAAGAAGGAAGGGGAGAGGGAGGGAGGTAGGAAGGGGGGGGGGGAGAGAGAGAAAGAGAAAGAAAAAGAGAAGGAAAGATGTTACATAGATGCAGCATCTCTGACTACATCTATGTAACATCTAAAACAAGGGAGCACATTCTAAATAGTGTGGTAACGATTAGAAAGAAGTAAAGGAATTTTTCAAGACATTAACACTGGAAAAATGGCTCTGGGTGTGCTTTGTGTAAAAAATAATTCTTTCAAAACACATCTGCCTATTGAACCTAACAGTCAAAACACGTGGCAAACATTTTCACCGTTTTCCACCAGGGGGTGCTCCCCCCAATAGAAAGAAACAAGAAAACTTGAAAACATTTAACTGTGAACAGCCCCAAAGAAAACATTTGTTTCTGCCAAAATCACGGAAACAAACATTCTTTTTTTTTCCTATGGGAAACAAGCATATTGGCTTGTGAAATGAGATTTGGAAAAAAAAAGCAACCTAGCTTCTATGGCACATATGTATATATTTTAAAGTTGCTTGAAGGAAAATAAAACTGAGTTGGCTGATCATAGGTTTGATTATTTAGAAATTGAGAAATAGAGTCCCAGACTTCTCAGACCATTTCCATCTTAAGAAATTTTAGATTGTTAAATGCAAACGGAAAGACAGAAGCCAATTCTCCTGACTCTTGTAAAACTCTTGTGAACATACATTCCACATGATGTATGCAGTCAAAACCCCTCAGAAGCTCTGCAGGAATTGCTATTAACGAGGTAGCATTCTAGGATCTGATTTTTCACAGATTCTACGAAGTGCCAGTTTGACGTCATGTGTCTGAGATCTTCCTACTCAAGAGTTTTTTATGCAAGTCACCAACAGCCCTACTTTTAAGAAAATTAGTCTTAAAACTTAGAACCAAGAATTTGGTCCTATGGTGTGGAGTTCAAAGAATGAATTTATTTGAAGCTCTAATATTTTAGATTTTTTCCTTCCAAATGCACCTAAAATGTACATTATGAACATTATTGTTTTTATGAAAATTGTGGGTTTTTTTGTTCCAAAGAATAAGATAATATTTTGGGGTAGAAATTACTATAGTCCACATCCCCACACCCTCCATCAAAGAAGAAAATAGAGAATCAAAGTTTAAATTAATTGCATGAAAGTTCCTGAAATGTCTAAGGCAGATGTGAGAAGAAGAGAACCTGATCCTCTTGACTACACTCAGGCTAGCACATGGTCTGCACCTCCTTGCCTGACTGCTCAGGTACACATGGCCATTCTTGCTTACTGTATCAGCTCTGGAGAAGGAGTAGAAAGAAGGGACGAGGATGCTTTTATGGCTAAAGTAGCCTTGAATTTCCTTTGATCCTTATAGCAGAATATATTGTTAATTCCCCTTATATCTCATAGGCCTGATACATCTGATCCTACTGCCTGTTGATAAAAGAAAATTAAAACCATGCTTACTTTTGCTAAGATATATTTTACAATTTCTAGAAAATTCACAGCAGCCGTAATGCCACAGTGAATCACCTCAAGGAGCAATGCTGATTTCTGTTGCTGGCACACTGTTCCGGAAAACGGCTCTGGCTCCTCACTAGCAAGATAGCAGTTCTACACAGAATCATTTATATCATTATGTGGAAAATTATAACCCTAAAAAATTTCCACAACCTGTTTCCTTATTGGATTCTTCTTCCTAAAATAAGGGCAAATAAATAGGTGTCTGAGAGAATTAGAGGGGTGAGAGGGTGAGGCTTAATTCCATATTGCATGTGTGTGATGCTCTGCTTTCTATAGCTCTTGCTTAAATAAGCTTGAAAATAAAGCCATGGATCGATGGCCTGAGATGTATCATTACTGAGAATACAACCCTGGGATTAACTTAACCAGCCATTCTTCCATGTAGTGAACAAAGCTTGTCTTGGGAATGTCAGACATATGCTGTGGCCTGGTGTGGCCCCTTCACTCTGCCTGCACCCCATCTGGGGTGCTGCATCACCACACATTCATGGAGAGGGGAAATGGCAGGACCTTATTACAGTAGGAAGGGAAATAGGGAGTAATAGTTTTATGTAGTGCTTTTATGGTTAACTAATTTTAGTAATAACATCAACAGCTATCTATGAGTGACTCCTATGTACCAGGTACCTCTCGTACATTATTGTTGACCCTCACACCACCTCTTTAAGCATTACCTCCATTTTTAGAGATAAAAAACTTCCAGCCTCAAAGAAGGTAAGTAACATATCCAGGAATCATGCAGCTAATATGTGTCTGAGTTTTTATTCGAATCCAGGCCTGTCTGTCTTCAAAGTCTTTTCTCTTTCTCCCATGTTATGCAGTGCCATCATGGCTTTTGTATTTTTGTGCAAGAATAGCATTTCATGGTGTGGCTCAGTCATTTATTCTTCGCGTGACTCTGGACAAGTCACTTAACCTCTCTTGATGTCGATTTCTTATTTGTAAAATAGAGACAATTATGTTACCTAATGCACAGAGTTATAATAAGGATTAATGAGTAAATATATGCGAACCACTTTTGAGAGTGCTGTGAACGCACTAGGCAATATATAAAACTTAGCTGTTAATGCTATTGTTGAAATTGAACATTAGTGAAAACACCTCAGAAAGGAGTAATCCATCTGAATTATAAGCTCCCAGAGGACAGGCATAGGCTTAGATGGTGAGAAGAGTGCAAAGGACTTGCGTCCACACCATTTAGTAGAAAAGACAGTTAACTGGCATCAAGGTAAAAAGAAATTTCCGGAACGAAACTCTGATCTTCCAGGAAGTGGCCAAGTGTGCTCTGAGGTTTATTAAATATTCCACTAACAAAACAGTTCTTGCCTTTGCTTCTGGCAGGATCTACCATATAAGCCAAATCTTTTATTCTGAACCTAGACAACCAGAGGAGAAAAACAGCATGGCAGAATGGCAAGTGTTTGTGAGACTGAAGTTTCACGGTGAGCCAACAAAGAAGGGAGAAAAAGGAAAAACATTAGCACAATATCACTTATTTATAATGTAAGTTTTGAGAAACTTCACACAATTCATGTTGGGAGACAAATATCTTACCCTCTGACTTTTCCTTCTTCACTGCCATCCTTGCTCCCTGAACTTGAGTTCTTTGTTTCCTCAAAAGGCGGCTGGTTTGACTAGCATTCCTGGTGTTTTCTTTTGAAAATAACAAAAAAACGTAAAAGCCACTCTCCCAGGAGTAAAGATATGTCGCTTACACATATGTCTTCCTCTTTCTTTGCTGTTTAAATGGTGGTGCTCGTGAAGTGAGGGGCTGAGAGTCTCTCTGCCTTGTGACATTGCAGGGACAGACCCCCACCTCCAGGAGCCCCCAATCTGCTCATCCTCAGTCACTGCTTAGCTCATTAGTCACCTCTTTCCAGGACCCGCAATTCAACCTTATCCTGCAGCAGCTGTAATGTTCTAGAAACCTCACACTTCTGCCTACATACATGCCCTACAATATTTCTTCTTATTCCATAAGGTGACCACACGCAAGCTTGTCTCTGAGACGATCTAAATCTTGCCCCAACAATCTGGTCATGATTCTATCCTGACAGTTCCACAGCCCTGCAAAACGTAGAATATCGGGCCTAAAAGGATGCCTTGGTCTCATCTTGTCTACCAGCTTTAATTTGCAGATGAGGCAACCGATGCCCACATCACTGTTACTGGAGAACCCCAAATCAGAATCCAGGTTTTCCAAAGCTAATGTGCTGTTTCTTCCTTTGTGTCACATGACCTGACTCCAGATTAATACTATGATTTGTTTTGATACTAATGACACATGGTGCTGTCTAAAGTATCTCAATTTAATTCCAGATAACCGCTGAATTTTTTTCAATCTCTCTCTCCTCGTTATAACTATGGGTAGACAAATGGGTGGCAGTTTACATGATATAATGAAAGAAATTTTAAGCAATTCCTGTTACATATATTTCCAAGGACTGGCTATTTCTTGGGACTCCAAAAAAAAAAGATCCATCTTTCTAACTGTAATAATTTATAACTGCATAAAATATTATGGAGTATTTTAGGATTTATAATCAGAAAAATAATAGAATAAAATATTTAATAAGCACTTTTTATTAAAGAATTTCAGACATGTAAGTAATATCACCAGCAAATTTTTAGATTTTTCAAGAAACTGTGACTGAAGTAATTGTGTTCAGGTTCTCGTGAGAAGGCAGTGGAGAGACCGAGGGCTTCTGGGGAGATGTATAGCCATCCGCTCATCTCTAAATAGATAGATAACGATATGGCAATGTATCTGATACAAAACGTATTTATTTTAAACAGAATAATTCAAAAATAAAAACAATAGCTTAAAGTGGTGGTTCACATCACACATTTCAGAATACGTAGGAATAACTGTAAAAATGTTTAAATTGAGATTCCTTTTCCCTGGTCCAGCGCTATTAAGTCATCATTATTGGTGCTAGGGCCCTGGAATATGCATTTTATGCAACCATTACAGTTGCTTCTGCTACATCAGAACCTCACTTTGACAAAATCTGGTTTAAAGATTTGTTTGCCCAATGGCAAAGGTTTTCAAATAACAATAAATTTATATTCAACCATTCTTGTATGAATTATCAATAACTATTGGTGATTTTTGCTTTTAAGAATGCTAAGAGTACTATCCAAGTTCCTACTTAAAGCCCCTTCTAAAAATGTTGCTGGTCAAAGGGTACAGATTAAAGATTGGAGAGTTGGGGCTCTGACTATGACCGTATCAACTTGCCCCTTGAGTCTCAAACGTTTGCTGTGGTAGAGATGACATACCCTAGGACTGGGGCAACGTGGGCAGTGGGAATTGAGAGGCTTACCTCCTTAGCCTAGTCTTCTCCCTAGGTCTCGGCTCTCTGGTTGACTAGCAAATGTTTATCTGAATAATTCCTCTCACATTCTGCTGCTGCACACAGAGTTTGTGGAGACCCCCGGGAAGAAAACAGATAGGACTATGCTGTGATCATCCTGTTAGTGGTGAAATTCAACAGTGCTGAAGCCTAAATATTTCCATCCCAATTCTGGCCAATGATGCAATTCACATATGTAATTTTAAATTTTCCAGTAGCCACATTTCTAAAAAAGGAAAACTATATTGGTGAAATTAATTTTATAATATATTTTAATTGACTATATAAACTATTATTTCAACATGAGATCAATACAAAAATATTACTATTTTACATTTTTTCATAACAAGTCCTCAAAACCCAGTGTGTATTTGATACTTACTGTACAATTCAGTTTGCACTAGTCACATTTCAAGTGTTAAGTAGCCACATGTGGCCATTAGCTACTGTAACAGATAGCAAAATTCCAAAAGGTGAGAATTTTTTAATAATTATTTTAGAAACACTGAATAAACATTGATGTCAAATGTAATTATTGAGCATTGAGAAATATATGGCTTATTAATCACTAATATAGAAAATACTTTGCCAAATTACTGAAATTATTAGTGGTGGTTCCCAATTGCGTTTCCATTTTATTTGCATGAACTTGTCCAAAATATGTGCTAACAGGGGAAGGAAGAAAAGAAGGCAAGTAATTTACAATAGTTTTTAAACGTCAAAGGGGGATTCTCACTTCGGGTCATAGCCACAGAAATCAAAAAGTCCCTATGAGGCTCAAGAGTTCTTTTTGAAAATCTTTGGTTCCTTTACTTATTCAAAACCATCAGAATCCCATGGGAATTGGTCGAAAAAAATCACAGTGGCGTTTGAACAGAGCAGCAAGCGTGCTGTTTCCAAGCGAGGGTGCTGAGTTAGGGAGGAAGGGCTATTTGTATAGGTCAGATTGCTAGAGAGCTAATCAGACTTTCCACTGGCAGTGACAACGGGCAATTTATTGTGATGCTTCTCAGCTCATGGGAACCAGCAGGGTGTGACGAGAATGGTTTGCCTCAGACACACACATCATAGTTTTCTTTAGTATTTTTTAAGATAATAATGAAGTTTATTTCCACAGAAAAGGGCAAACTCAAATATTTTGGAGCATTGACCTGGGCACACACAACCACTAATTGGGGATTCTCTGCTGGACTGGTCTTAAGAAAACACTAAGGAGTCACTTCAAATCTGCTCTTGGTTGTTGTCCTCACAAAGGTGGCATGCCAGGGGGAGTTCTGTGGAGGGAAAATACCTTTTATTTTCTCTTTAAAATTGTGGGGAAGGAAGGGGCGGGAAATAGAATGAGTAAATACAGGATTTAGCCACTCCCGGGGTGTTTGAGCTGCTCTTCATTGTTGTTTCACTTCCTAGAGAGAAGTGATCTCAAAGAAATCAGATTCTAAACCTCTAGCTGTCTTACAAATTAAAGCCATCACGTTAATTGGGCTAATTAGAAGTCCATTACAGCCTAGAGAGTACAGGTTGTTTCACTTGGGTCCATTACCTCTTATAAAAGGTTACAGCAGAACCCCCAACAGAAAGGATACCACAAATCTCTCTCCTTCCTTTGAGAAGGTTTTGGCAGTAAAGAGATCCATCTCTTCCAGGAAAGTTTCCTAGATCATTCCCATCCCATTCAAATTGCCTTTTTTATTCTATGATTCTTCAGTGCTAATTCTATTTAGAATGGATTTCCTTGTGAGGAACACTGCCTAGCCTTAGTACCACCCTAAACCATACCAAACAACAATAAAATCAATTTCATAAAAAACCCAATGAAATAGACTGCACATTTTTCTCCAGTAAATGTGGGTGGTAAATATGTCTTTCTATTTATGAATAACTTTAGCATGTGTTATATACCAGCCATGATGGTAGGCACTGAAATTCAACATTGAACATGACAGGCATGACATCTACCCACTAGGGGCTTATTGTCTAGCTGGGGAGACAAGCACTAAACATAATTCCGCAAAAATATTCATTGCAACTGTGAGAAATTCTACATCATATCAAAGTTTATAAATGAAGATTCCAATAGGTAGATAAACAAACAAAAAAAAATAGAATATGAAAAATGCCCCAATTCACCAACAAACCAAAAGGAAATTAAGCAATGTGATTAAATATGATTTTTCACCTATAAAATTGAAAATAATTAAATACTCATGAGAGTTGTCTATCATGCATTTCCGGAGGCATTGTCAATTTGTGTGACCTCTTTGGCGAGCAATTTTGCAATATATAGAAAATACCATGAAGATGTTCACACTCTCTGACAACTCGATTCCAAGATTGTGTTCCAGAGGAGTAAGTCTAAATATGAAGAAAATAATACACACATGAAACTACTCACCAATTTTATAGTGGTGGGAAATTACAAATGCTCTAAATGTCAAGAATGGACATACAGTTGAGTAAATATGGAAAATGGTAATTATAAGAGCACAGGGCACTAGATTCAGGCAATTCTAGTATAAATCCTAGTTTTTTTGAAAGTTTCCTTGCCTACAAAGTGGAGATAATTTGTAAAGTGCTTATGAAAAAGGGACACATTTAGAAAGTCAGTTCACAGAAGAATGTCCCCTTCTCATTTCCTGCCCCTTAACTAATACCTATTCTCTCAGGGCCAGCACGAAATACTTGATTTTATTGTCACCTCAGGACATCGAAAGCAGAGAAGTTAGGGACCAAGATTCATCTAGAGCCTGCGTGATAGGTACTGGGCTAGGTGCCTTCATTCCTGTTTCTGGTTTATCTTGTTTCCTGTAAAGGAGGTATTCCTTATATGTGTGTTAGCGTAACCTAGACACTTCCCTTAGAACAGATGGAAACAGCCACTCTTGAGGAAAGCCTCCTTTAGCCTTTTCCACAGAAACCAGTGTATGCACTGGCATTTGGGTGACAGGTCGCTGAAATCTGAAATCACTGGAA
This sequence comes from Ceratotherium simum simum, assembly GCF_057802395.1. Taxonomy (NCBI): domain Eukaryota; kingdom Metazoa; phylum Chordata; class Mammalia; order Perissodactyla; family Rhinocerotidae; genus Ceratotherium; species Ceratotherium simum. The sequence goes on along the minus strand of NC_141914.1, from coordinate 19,510,716 downwards.
AGCATTTTCTTGTCTTTGCCTCTTTTTGGATGTTCTTCCTCATGAAAGTGCAAACTCGGGCAGGGAACTTACAACTTTACAGAACTAGACTCTTCCGTTCTTTCTTTGTTACATTCTTTCATCCAATGTTTTGCTTTCCTAGCTGCACATCCAGATGACTTGAGGAAAGTTTTATATAAATGTCTTCCCCTCCCTCCACAAGACCCTCCCTCCCTAATGCCCTCCCCTCCTCCCCCCCAGGCAGGAGAGAGTCTGAGTTCATTGGTCTGACATGGCATCTGGACATTAGAATTTTTTTTTGAGCTTCCCAAGTGATTCTAACTGCCACCACGTGACTGAGTTACCTTTGCTCTATGACTCCTGAGAAAAGGGACAATAAGAGTTTTTTTCATTAGCGAATGTCAAAAATATTGTGTGGCTCCTTTCCTCCTTCTGTTCCTAACTAAGAGAGAAAAAGATAGATGGTAATTAGGTTGTGTCTGCATTTCTGCTCACCCAGGCACTCTAGGCTCAGGAGATTCACGACAGACTTTTTTTTTTCTCTTTTGAAGTATCATGCATCATTTTTCCATTCCCTTCTCAATGAGATAAATTCTACGATCCATGACACGCTTTTCCCCATTCTTGTTAGATACTTTAGCCTGCAACATTTTCTTTTGCTGTTCTATCTCCACAGGCATTTCAGCATTAGCCCATCATCTTCTGGAAGGAAGTGAAAATGTTTTGAATGCTAATTCCCTCCCAGATATGGGATGTTGTCATTAAAGGATGCAAACCATTTTCCAGAATTTATGACAATTTATCTACAGGTTTTTTGGCTTATTTGTAGATAAAAGATATTTGATGTTTCTAATATTTTGAGCATACTTTTTCAGCAATTAATCACACTGATTGAACAGGCCCGTTATATCTGACTGGCTGTTGGAATATACTATGCTGCTTTGTACTGAACAGATGTTATGATCTTGGGCCTAAACACACTAAAAAGTCTTTTCCATTGTCTCAGAGCAGGAGTTTCCTCCCACAGAGAAAAGTCATTCAGTCAAATATTTAGCGAGGTCTCCACTGTGATGAGTCCTGTCCTAGATGCTGTGGATACAGTTGAAAGCAAGATAGAAGAAGCACCTACATTTTATGGTGCTTAGGCATTAGCGATTATTTCCTTAGGCTAAATTCCTAGAAGTGGGATTATATAAAAAGAATTGATTATAAACAGTTAAAACCATTTCTAATAGATAGATATGTGATAAAGCAAATATACAATTAATTTTAGAATGCAGGTTGCAGGTATCATGGGTTCACTGTATAAATTTTTTCAATTTTACTGAAGGTTTGAAAAATTTAATAATACAATGTTCAAAAATATTTTCAGAAAAACATATCTATCAAAATAAACATTAATATTTAAACTAAACAAAATTTAAAGGCAAATTTCAGTCTGGGAAAACTGGTCTAGCTAATATAGTCAACACAGGATTTATTTTCAAAATATACAGTGTTGACTACAAGTCACTGAAAAAATCCTGGTGCTCCGTCAGAAAAGGAAGCAAAGACAATATGCAAAAATAAATAAAATGGACAGTAAGCACATGAAACAGGAGCAACCTTAATAATAGTGAAAGACATGCAAATTAAAAAGGAGGGGCCAGCCCCGTGGCACAGCAGTTGAGTTCGCACGTTCTGCTTAGGTGACCCAGGGTTTGCCAGTTCGGATCCTGGGTGTGGACCTACTCACTGCTCATCAAGCCATGCTGAGGCAGCGTCCCACAAAGAACTAGAAGGACCTACAACTAGGATATACAACTGTGTACTGGGGGCTTTGGGGAGGAAAGAGAAGAAAAGAGGGAGATTGGCAACAGATGTTAGCTCAGGTCCAATCTTCTTCAAAAAGAAAAAAAAAGGGGGGAATTGAGATTACTTGAACATGACTAAAAAAAAGGAGAAGAAATTTCCTTCAGGGTTTATTCATTGGGCAAATATTTAACCAAAAGAATTATTAAGGCTTGATGTTGGATACAATGAGATTCCTTCTTGGATAGGACAGGGTGTTGGAGTTTAAATTAGCAACATTTCTGGGAAGCAATTGAGAGAGATATATATCATGAGATTTTTTGACCCAGTAATCCCACTTCTAGAAATGGCTTCTTAAAAATAATTAAAGATGCAATCAGAGATCTATGTTAAAGAATATTCATTTAAAAACTCCTTATAATAACAAAACAGAAGAAACTAAATGTCCAGTAATAGAAGAGCGTTTAAACAAATAGTAGAACTGTTATAGTAAGACATATTAAACAGTTATTAACCATCGTTTTTTTAAAAGAATATTTGAGCAAATGTGGAAAAGTGCAAAACACAATATTCGGTGAAAAACACTATGTATAAAAATCATACTAACTGAAAAAGAAAAAAATGTATACATTTCTAGGAAAAATGGAAGTACATATTTAAAAACAGTGACAGTGACTTTCATTGGATGGTTTTAAATTTAGCCTTTATAATTTTTTGCTCTCTGAGCCTTTACTACAGTTATTTTAAAAAATGTTATTTTCATCAAATATATAAACAATGAACTCAAACAGAGGAGATTATGCAATATTTAGCCTATCTACTTATTGTCATCACTGCAGATAGAATACTTTGTTTAATACAGTACGTGAGCATTGAAGAATGCTATTGTTCTGTATTTTGTACAATTGAGGAGGGTTAGAGAGATGGAAAGTCCTCTGCTGCTGCCAAGATACAGGGGGGAAGAAATCACAGATCTGTGATGTGATCAGGCACCTCCTGAAGCAGAGGGATCTTCTCTCTGCTGATGATCTAAACAAGGACTCCCAGCTCACCCTGTGCACCTTTCACGCTTTCTTCATTTTGCTAGAATTTTAGATTCATGGATAAAGAACGCCCCATGGCTCACCCTGCACTCTGCTACATATATGAGCTTGCAAATTAGTTATAGTGATCCTCCCTTTTTTAAACAGGAAACTGACTCTCCTAAAGATCAGGTAACTTTCTGATGCCCGCCAGTCCATAAATGTCAACATCAGGACTGGCTGCTCCAGATTCCACTCTTTCTACAGGATGCCAGGTTAGCTGCAGGGCTATTATCTCAATCAAGAGGAAAGAATTTAGAAAATGAATGCATTATTCTTTGGTTTACATTTCTCCAACTATGAATGTTTTAAATAATGAAAGTGATTATAATTAAAGCAAAATGTTGAGAAAATGATTGTTGTATTACATTATTCTGTAAAATGTGCTTTTATCCATTTAAGAAAGCACTGTTAATAGTTTAGAGAAAGTTTCTCTGTCTTTCCTGGTGATTAAAATTATCTGATGGGGCAAGAATAGGGATGAAAAGGGTTTGTTAAAAATATGGATTCTCAGGCCACTGCTTTTGGAGTTCTCCTTCCTTTAGAAGGTCTGACAGAACTCTGGAATGTGAATTTTTACTAGGGCCTCAAATGACTCCTATACCTAGGCACCTTAGGGAAAATATGTCTCTAGGCCAATTGACTTCAAACCACATATGTATCTCTTGGTAGCTTAGAAGTAGAAATTCTGGTCTAGCAAGTCTAGGGTAGGGCCCAGGAATGTGCATACTGCCCCTGCTCTTCAGGTGATTCCCATGTGGTTGGTCCATAACACCCTCTTTGAGAAACTTGCTGTACTTTGATTTTTATAAAGTATCTACTGTAGGTGGTATTGGGGAAACACAAAGGTACATGTGTTCCTTGTATCCAAGGGGACATAGTGGAGAGGAAGTAAAAGCACAACAATCACTTTTATTTTTTAAAAAAAGTATGGCATTGGAATTTATGTAGGAGGAACATAGTGGGAGACATCTTGAAAGAGAACACACCCTTAGTCTGGTTATTTAAGAATGTATGGTTAATGAGGGAGACGAAAGCCTTCCAGATTGAGGAGAGCAGGAAGAGGAACAGACATGGAATGAAAACAGCAATGCATTATAATCAGGGGGAAAATTAAAAATATATTTGGAGAGGGAGCATGGGCTCCAGTGACAACATGGCCTTTCAGCTTCTCAGCTTAAAACCATGGAGGGACAGACAATGAGGAGTCACTTACAGGACATGATGGATGGTGCCCTCCCATGATATATTGCAGTGTATACATTGACCTTTCAAAGGTTTAGAAACCTCTTAAATTAGGGTTGACATATACTAGATAGACTGGTTGTCGAGCGTTTGTCCGCCCCAACTTTTAACAGCCTCGGTTGATGGATTAGTGCTTTGCGTTGTCTTCCCAAACTGCTCCCCTCAACGTCAAGCTCTTAATCATCTGTGAAAGAAGAGAAGAGAAGCTTCAGTTTACACATTTCTTGGGGTATAAACTAAAATGCAGATTTCAGGGCCCTATATCAGACTTGTAGATGTTTCAGGAATCTTAAGATTATTCTCCAGACACATCTTGTGTACCCTACAGCTGGGCTTTGATTTACAGACTGAGATTATGTGTAAAACATGAATTCCTCTCCTAACCACACATGCACACGTGCAGGCAAACACACAAATTCATAGGCAACATTCTAAATCAGTCCTTCAGGGTCACAACAATGAGCAACCTCTTCAAGGATCTTTTCAGGTCGTTATGATACTTTTCTGCTTCAAATTATCGCAGAGTATTTTGATATAGAGAAATTCTCTAAGCTTATGAGCATCGCCATTCCCCGCTTTTTCTCTCTCTCCGAATTCATTTGCTAAACACTTTTTAAGACTGTAACTCTGAAAGAACATTCAGCAGACTGGACGAGTAGTCATTTCACTCTCCAGTGATGGCCAGTGTTCCTATTTATGGAGGATAATAAGGCTTTATCCTGACCTGTGCTTAAAAGCTAAAGAACTGATTATAATGTTCACTGTGTATAATGGCCTTGCTCATATGAACAGATACAGATAATTAGCCATGGCTGTATTGATTAATCTTTCAAAGAGATATGGACTTTAGCACATACAACTGTGGATTAAAAACGATGTGTGGTGATTTTAGCTGAATGGTTCAAATAAGTATGTGTGAAGGGGGAGAAACACTTGAGAGCAAAAAGTATTCTATATGCTAAGGAATAACTTTTTATTTATTAGCCTGAGTACTTGTGTGTGTGTGTGTGTATGTGTGTGAGAGAGAAAGAGAGAGAGAGAGAGAGGAGAAGGAAGAGGAAGAGAGAAAGAGAGGGACAGAAGGACAGAGAGAGAATGAGAGGGAGGGAGAGAGAGAGACAGAAGAGACAGAGAAAGATAGACAACTGAAGACTTAATTATAAGACTTTTTGTATATTGGAGATTAATCATTATCCACTATCTTACTGAGAAGTTTCACTGAACAACTAACGAAAATGCAGTAGAATTTGTTAGAAATATATTTAACATAAATAAAATGAAACTGCTAAGTAACAAGAGCATCATAAATATTATTCTGGCACTAAGGAAAGTGAATCCTCAAATGAAAGGAGAGAAAGATTTGCTGGACCGAGTTTTTACCTTTATAATTTCAACCTGTAGACGGTTGTTATCAGGACTCACATCTCTAATTCAAACGTGCTGGGAGATTACAGTATAAATCTCTGCCACAACAAGCAGGAGGGAGGAAGAGGTCTGCATAACATTTCATTTGGTAAGATAGATGTATTCAGATTGGAATTGGAGTGCTCCGGCGATGTAAATCAACACACCTTTATGCTTCCTTTTGAGTCATAATCAGATAAATGGCAGGTGATGACTACAGGGAGAAAAGAGAAAAGTTATTCAGAAAATAGTGTTCACGAATTAAAAATTTCCAGGACAAGAATATGAAACATTTTTTAAAATCTGTCCCTTACTGGTTTAGCATAAAATATTACTTGTCCAGCAGTCAAGACAACATATGTGAAAACGTTAGGACCTGAAATGTCTATAAAAGCTTTTATGACTTGTGAAGATACCATGTTTTGCCCAAAACCTACACTAAACAACTTAAAATAACTAAGCCTCATCCCAGTATAAGACTTACTACATGTTCATAATGAACTATACAGGGCCTGTGGGGCTTTTAGGCAATACAAACACAACTGTTTGCACTGCTTATTTCTGAACCACTATTTTTGTGTTTATTTGCCCAGCACAGATGTTATGGCTCATTTAGAAGCAAATGGTTTGTGTAGGTGGCCATGTTTTCATGGTCAAAACAGCTCATGAAGAGATATGTGTGTTCGCTCCACTGATGCTCTCATCCTAGGAGTAATGATGGATAGGAATACAGTTTAATTCAGCACATATTGAGCATCTATAATGAACAACTAAGAGATATTAGGGAAAGACATAGATCCTGGTCTCATTTGAAGTGAGGAAACAGGCAGAGTAGTGCTTTGAATTGTCTAATTGGAGGGGAATGTTCTATCCAGCAAAATAGTAGCCTTGATCCTTAGAGCCAGACCATTTAATCACTGAGATATCCAAAGTCCTTTCTCAAACCAAGCTGACAGATATGAGTGGCATGAAACTCCCCTAGAACATGCATATTTATCGAGTTTACAGGCATAGATAGTCAGAGGAAGCCTTGAACTTCTAATTGGAGACAATGGTAGAAATTGAGAACATTTTCGTGTTATTCCTGACTAAATGGGAGTTCCAGCTACTTCTCAATCTTTCTGAGACCCTTCAACAGCTTGAAAGGATGTTGAACCCTGAAAGAAAGCAGGGATGATGGTAAAAATAGGGACCTTACTGTTGACAATTAGAATCTCCTGGGTGAGTCTTATTGTGGATCCAAAGCGGGAGATGACAGGGAAGAAACGCATTTTGCATATGGCACCAAAATACGTTTGATCTCTTAATGGATTTTTACAGTAACCCTGGACATAGATAACCAATGGACTTGCCACTACGACCCTATTTAAACCAATAGGGACATCTCTGGAATTAGATTTTCCGTAGCTGCCATACACCTATATTGTTTTTGTTTAACAAGCATTAATTGGCTGCCTCCGCAAAAATACTTAGCAACTTTACTCTTTACATGCAGGTGAAATTAGCCCCTTGGGGAGTGGAGAGTAGAGTCAATATAAGTGCTTTCTGAGATGAGCATGGGATAGTTTGAATTGTTAAGGTGGTGTCTTTCCTTGGGCTGCTGTTAGAAAATAGCGTAGACTGGGTGGCTTAAACAACAAACATTTACTTCTCACAATTCTGGAGGCTAAGAAGTCCAAGATCAAGATGCAGGCAGATTTGGTTCCTGACAAGAGCCCTCTCCTGGCTTGCAGGTGGCCGCCTTGTTGCTGTGTCCTCACACGGTGGAGAAAGAGAGAGGAAGCAAGATCTCTGGTGTCCCTTCTTCTAAGGACACTCATCCCAGCATGGAGGCTTCACCCCCATGACCTCATCTAAACCTAACGTGTCTCAAAGGCCCCAATCTCCAAATACCATCACGTTGAGAATTAGGGCTTCAACAGATGAATGTTGGGGGAATGCAATTCAATCTATAGCAGATGATGACTAAAACTGGGTCATCATTTCAGAGAACAAATTCATAAGTGTCTTCCTTGGTGTGAAGACATAGGCTAAGGATCCAAAGACTGATGTTCAGTTTTAACCCCCAAGGTCTAGTTATTTTTTGAACCTTCAGTTGTTTCATTGACAGATGATCTCTGTCTTTGGTTTAGATCATGAGGTGGGTATCAAATTGTTTTAGGATTTCCTCCTAAACAATGATTGAGGAAAATCCCTGTGTAAAAAAAAGTACAAAATGTAAAGAACGCTGCTCTGAGACTTGGAAAGACATTCTTCTGCATAGCCCGGAGGCTGAAAGGAAGATGTTGGAAGTCTTAAATATGGTATCTTCTAATCCTCCCCTTTCTTGCTGCCAATTCATATCTCTCATCTCTTCCTAAGCAAATCTTTTCTTAGAAGCCTTTAACAATACCCATCATCTCTTCACTTTTTAGGCTATAATGCTTATTCTTTAGTTTTATAACTTTCATACATTTTTTTTCTGTCTTCAAATCATTGTTGACAATATAATCCAACTTTTTAAAATTCCTTAAAAGTGCCCATTATTTTATTTTATTTATTTACTTATTTATTTATTTTTTGGTTTATTGTGGTAACATTGATTTATAACATTATATACATTTCAGGTGTACATCATTATACTTCTATTTCTGCGTGGATTACATCATGTTCTCATGTTCACCACCCAAATACTAATTGCAGTCCATCACCACACACATGTGCCTAATTATCCCTTCCTCCCTCCTCCCTCCCCACTTCCCCTCTGGTAACCACCAATCCAATCTCTGTCGCTATGTGTTTTTTTGTCATTATTATCTACTACTTAATGAGTGAGATCATACGGTATTTGACCTTCTCCCTCTGACTTATTTCACTTTGCATAATACAAAGTGCCTATTATTTTACATTTAAGAAGTGCTCTTTAGGTGGATGTCATTTAGTCTATTTTAATCTGTCTGTCAGGGGTGGGGATGCTCTAGGCCTGGAACTGAGTTGAGGCCTCCTCATTCAAGCTTGCTTCAATAATCCCCAGAAAAGGTAAATTAAGGCAGGTGTATCCTACAAGCTAATAATTGTATGGAGAAAGCTATTTTTCCAACAGCCCAAGTCCAAGCTTTATGTACTTGGCTCCATCAAAATTTGCTTTGTCCTTTTTTTTGCTGAGGAATATTCACCCTGAGGTAACATCCATGGCAATCTTCCTCTATTTTGTATGTGGGTCATTGCCACAGCATGGCCACTGATGAGTGGTGTAGATCCATGCCTGGGTACCGAACCCAGGCTGCTGAAGCAGAGCGTGCTGAACCTAACCACTAGGCCAGCCTCTGTCTTTTTTTTAAAAGAACCTATGTCACTGAATCATCTATGGTTCATTAGTCCCCGCCCTCACATCAATTCTTCTAACATCTGACCTATTTATAGAGCCTACGTTTCTAGAATATTTAATGTTCTTTGCTGTAGAGCCTCCAAACATGGTGTTTCTTCTGTCTGGAACACTAGTCCCAACTCCTCTTCATGGACTCTTTCATAATATTCAAATTTCCACTTAATGATTACCACATCCAGACAGGTCTTACTTCAGTATCCTATCCAACTAATGTCTCTCCTTGTTATTCTCTATTCCAGCACCCTCTTATTGCCCTGTGACACTCATACATATTTGTTATTATTCATTTTTAAATTTGTCTTGCATTTTCCTATCTGTTCCTCCCCTGATTGTTTCTTTTCCCCAACTGTTTCACTAATTTCTGAACATGCATCACTCTTTCTCTAATCTCTTTAGTTCTATGTATCATTTGCCTCAGAAGAATAAAATTAAAATTTGAGAAATTGGAAATGGAAATTATTTATTCTGACACTCTTGCGGGTACAGTAAAAGTAATAATAATGAGAATGAGGACTTACACTTCTTGAATGTTTACTGTGAATCATTATGTGCCACATAGTTTATTTTATTCAATCTTCATTAAATTAAAATAAAAAGAAACTGAAAAAGAAGAATACAGAGGTGACACTTTTGAGCTTAACCTTCAGGGTCCTTACTTGCATGGCCTCCTTCCAAGTCCCAGGTTGGGGTCTGAGCTGTGTCCTTAGGGTCACTTTGTATGTGTGCTTCTTCATAAAGAGACACCCTTCCCACAATTATGTAAGCTTCAGGCCCCATAATACCTGAATCTGTTCTGGAAACTTGGAAAGATACCTAGAATCTCTATTTTACAAATGAAGAAAGTCAATCATCATTCAAGTTAGACACATGGGAAGGAGTTCTGAACTCTGACCATATAACTCCAGAACATACGTTTTTAACTATTAGACTGCGTGGAAGGCAATGAGTGAATGCTCATTCATAAAATGTAGGGCCCATGAAGACATGGCTGATATTTCTACTAAGACTATTCTTTAAAAAAATAAAAGGGCTTAGTTCTACAGCAGAGTGAATTTTTTTCTTTTCTTTTTTTATCGAGGTAACATGGGTTTATAACATTATATAAATTTCAGGGGTACATCATTATATTTTAACTTCAGTATAGACTGCATCATGCTCATTACCAAAAGTCTAGTTGCCATCCATCACTGTACACATGTGCCCCTTTACTCTTTCACCCTCTCCCCTCCGCCTTTCTCCTCTGGTAACCACCAATCTATTCTCTGTGTCTATATGTTTGTTGTTGTATCTTCCACGTATGAGTGAAATTGTATGGTATTTGGCTTTCTCCGTCTGAATTATTTCACTTTGCATAATACCCTCATGGTTCATCCATGTTGCTGGAAATGGCAAGATTTCATCCTTTTTATGGCTGAGTAGTTTTCCATTGTACATATATACCATATCTTTTTTATCCGTTAATTCATTGATGGGCACTTAGGTTGTTTCCAAGTCTTGGCTATTGTGAATAATGCTGCATTGAACATAGGGGTGCATACATCTTTCTGAATTAGCGTTTTTGTGTTCTTTGGATAAATACCCAGAAGTGGAAAAGCTGGATCATATGGGAGTTCTATTTTTAATTTTTTGAGTCATTTCCACACTGTTGTCCATAGTGGCTGCACCAGTTTACATTCCTACCAGCAGTGGTGCTCTTTTCTCTACATCCTCTCCAACACTTGTTATTTCTTATCTTTTTAATAATAACCACTCTGATGGGCATGAGGTGATTTTTATTGTAGTTTTTATTTGCGTTTTCCTAATAATTAATGATGTTGAACATCTTTTCATATGCCTGTTAGCCATATGTATGTCTTCTTTAGAAAATGTGTGTTCAGATCCTCTGCACAATTTTTAATTGGGTTATTTTTTTGTTGAATTGTGTGTGTTCTTCATATATTTTGGATATTAACCACTTATCAGATATATTATTTGCAAATATCTTCTCCCAGTTGGTAGGTTGTCTTTTTGTTTTGTTGATGGTTTCCTTGCCATGCAGAAGCTTTTTAGTTTGATGTAATCCTATCTGTTTATTTTTTTCTTTTGTTTCCTTTGCCTGAAGAGACATATTCAAAAAAAGACACTACTAAGACTGATGTCAAACAGCATACTGCCTATGTTTTCTTCTAGGAGTTTTATAGTTTCAGGTCTTACATTCAAGTCTTCAATCCATTTTGAGTTAATTTTTGTATATGGTATAAGAAAGTGGTCTACTTTCATTCTTTTGCAGGTGGCTGTCCAGTTTTCCCAACACCATTTATTGAGAAGACTTTCCTTTTTCCATTGTATGTTCTTGGCTCCTTTGTCAAAAATTAGCTGTCCATAGATGCGTGGGTTTATTTCTGGGCTCTCAATTCTGTTCCATTGATCTGTGTGTCTGTTTTTCTGCCAGTACCACGCAGTTTTGATTGCTATAGCTTTGTAGCATACTTTAAAATCAGGAGTGTGGTGCCTCCAGCTTTATTCTTTACAGTGAATTTTCAGTACTTGGTATTGTGGATTGGTGTCCCCTCATTATGTCAGCCCTTTATTGGCCTCAATTTTCTTGAGCATCTTGCTGAGAACTTTGATTTGCAATGCTACAATTTGCCCTCATTTCGTTTAACACCAAGTCAGCTCCTTGGTGATTTTCCTAAGCTCCTGAAAAGGGCACAAGTCCTTGCTTACTACTGCCTTATTCTTCAGTTTCTTCAAAGTGCTATAAATCAAGGTGACAATATCATGTGCCAATGTTCTGTTGTGTAACAGCCTTTATGAGATGACTGTTGAATTGCATTGTAGGGAGAAACAAAAACACAAAACAAACAAAAAACCCAGAAACAAACAAATAAAAACTCATATCCCAAGCTATCCTCCAGAGTAGGTTTTACCTTTATTGCTAGCAGTAAAATGGGGTTAATAATACCCGTGCACATCCACCTCATTAGTTGTTTTTAGATAAATGACATAATAGTTGTAAAGGCATTCTGCAATTAGAAGTGTTATATGAATGTAGGAATCATTATGTCACCAGTAAGTGGTTGAAAGCTCTTTAGAAATATCAGCATTTTTCTCAAGACAATAGATATTGGCTTCAGTAAATAGCCAGCTAATTTTGAAAAGGTGTTAGGGAAAATAAAAAAACAAAATTCAGTATAGTCAGTTTAGATTAATAAAGATCTTTATTATATTTATCTCATAAAAAATTAATGTGTCCTAATCAAACATAGTAGCCCCCAAAAATCTCTCTTAAAATGCTGCTGCTGGTCACAAAGGTAGGCAAGAATCTGTGTAGTATGCTCACTGTGCATTCTTACTTCTGTAACAGGGACTCAGAGGCTCATTCATCTATTTATTCATTCACCCAACAATTATTTTTTAGGAGCTAGTGTTATATGCCAGAATTTCTTCTATGTCCTAAGTACATAGTGGTGAGCAAAAGGAGCCACATTGTCTTTCATCATTAAAGTTATAGGTTAAGAGAAAAACAGATGTTAATCAGATAATCACACTAATGAATTCATTATTTCAAATTGAGTTAAGTGCTCTGAAGGAGAAGAATGTGGTATTATAAGAACTGATAGCAAAGTACATAACTCAGGGGTCAGGAAATGTTTGCCTGAGGAAATGCATGATCAGCTGAAATCCTAATGAGCAGGACTTGACTAGGGGAAGGTGGGTGGGTACATTCTAAGTAGGGGAAACAGCATGAATAATGTGGCACATTTCTGCATCAGAAAGATGTCCAGTGTGCCTGCCATGATGAGAACCATAGAGATGTGCCGTCTCAGATATGAATGAAGAGGGAGACAGACACAGACTGTATAGTGCCTTCTAAGCTACTCCAAGGCTTCTGATAAGAGTAATGGAAGCCATCAAATGGTTTAGGAGTGTGGTGGTAGGGTGAGGGATTAATGATTTCATTTATGATTGAAAATATCTCTCTGATTTAGTGTATAAAATGAATTGGAGGGGGCCAGAATGGATAAAAGGAGACCAAACAAAAGACTATTATAGGTAAGAGATGACAGTAGCTTAGACTAAGGCGTTGGCAGATCATACAGAGAGAATTTCAAGGGTTACCTAGGATTTGGTACTGAATGAGGTATGGAGAATGAAGGAAACAGAAGGATCAAGGGTGTCTCCAAGACTTCATACACCTAAAGTCTGCTGAGGCTGTTGTACAATAATATTGTTGTACAAAGAGTAAAAAATTATTAACGGAACTGATTTCTTCACTACAGTTCTTTATTGATTTAATAAAGATTAAAGTGCTCTCTCTCTGCAAATGTTTATGCCGGTTGAATAAATGAGATCCTCATCTTCAAAGAGCTCACAGTTCCATTGAATCATCGTCTTCACAGTAGCCACATCTATGTTCTGAGGAAGTTAGACAGAATTCTGTTTCGCATGTGCAAGACAGCTATTTCTTCCCCTGGTGGAGCACTTTATTTTCAGAACAAGCCTAATATCAGTTGTGCTTTTTACCAGAAGAACTAAAGATGTTCTGATTTTGTGGAAAACGCAGCTACCATTATTGTCTTGAGAAAAGTGCCCAATTTTTGTGGTTTACTTTGTGGAAAGACATAGCTGGATATAAGAAATGATTATAGAGGTGTAATGGGCCTACTATCACATTCACACCTAAGCAGTAGGAAGACACCCACAAAGCAATAGGACTTGTTTATCACTAGACCTGACAAGGAAGCAAAGTCCTATGTAGGTCTAAAAATTCCAGTTTTCCTTGCCTGGTTTTGATTATTTCCGGAAACATACATAACTATTTACTGGAGTGTTTTCAGGCTTTGCTATTCTATGCCAGTTATTTGTGCTGACAACTACAGCTATACAGTTGGGCATTTTTACTGAACAATTTCTTGTAAGGAAAAGTGTCCATCGCTGACATCCAACATGAAGTTACTATAGTAAGTACAAACTCACCATAGCCTCCCAATGACAGTGAACACAAGTGTCAAAGACTAGAGTGCATTTCATCCTTCCTTAGTAATTATAAGGTGCTTTTTGTAAGAAAAAAATGTTTTCATTTACATACCTGGACATGTTTGGTGATTTTAGAAGACAGCTGTACGTGTCCCAGAAAACACAGCTGGGACATGCCGAAATAAATGTCAAGACATTATCTTATTGCACTTTAAGCATACACTCATGTGTTTTATTTGGCAAAACTAACCTTCAATTTTGTAAATGGAAGATGGTATGATTCCAGACATTTGTTAGATTCAATTAAAAAGTACTCAATATTATTTATAATATTGTTTAGGCAAGGAGATTTAGAAAAGCAACTCATAAGAAATTAGGCCTCTGTCCTAAAGGAGCTATAGTCTAAATGAAAATCAGTTAGGTAACAGTTAGGTAAATATTAAGAGCAAATTTCACTTGTCTGGCTCCCAAAATGAAATATTCTCAGCAGTAAGTATAAATAAATTATTCAGATTCCTGAGAAATAAGTTTATTTCTGTGCACAAGTTGTTTTTTTTAAAATATTTTGAAATCAATTGTGCATTTGCCATGGGGGAAGTTAATTGAGCTAGTATAAACTCTCATTTTAAAAAATATCCTTCAATAACTGATTTTGCATAACAGTATTATAATATCCAAGGTAATTTATGGAAGTTGGCCCTTGCTAATGTTACCTATCAGAAATGGGGGTAATAAAATCTGTTTAGATTGAACCTATTTTATAACAGATGTTTCCATAAGTCACCGTATACTTCGCAGTGATCTTTCATTTAAATATCTGTACAGTATTGAATATTCCCAATTAAATTAGACTTTTGTTTTGCTAAATGTCATTTAGATGACATTCTGGTATTCTACTTTGTTTGTTTTTATCTATTGTTGTCCCTTTGTTAAATCAAAGAAATTTTTCTGGTCTTTTGTACCTACCAAAACTTTTGGAGGTATAAGATGGGCAGGGCTGATCTTTAAATATTCATTCCTATTGCTGGAAGGCATGTTAATTTTCTCACATAGCATGATTTGATATATTCAACTAAGCATGCCAATCTATGAGTCGGGTGTGCAATTGGCTACAAAATTAGAACAAATTTTGTATCACCAAATATAAGTGGCCTAATAATGAAAACGTTTCACCATTGCTGATATTAGATGGTTAATAATGAAACATAATTCATCAGCAGACTGCCAGATAATTAAAAAAAAAACAATTTTCCAAATAGAAAATAAATTTTTAATTTAAATAGGAAACAAAGGAGCTGAGTACGAGATAGCAAATGCTCTGTTGAATCTGTTTTCTCTTTAGCTCAAAATAAAAAATCCAGGAAGGGAACAGTGATTTTCCACTTTGAATGAGGTAGAATTTCCTTCTGAATATTTCACAATACTCCCTTCTATGCGATGCCTTTTACTTGTATTCAAATTAAAAATAATGTTAATAATAAATTATTAGCATTGGCTCTGATAAGAAAATTATACAATTATCTTTGCCTAAGAGCAATTTATAAAACCATGAAGTTGGTTTTTCTTGTCAACACAATAAAAATGGTCATTTAATGTTCTGTCGTCAAAGTTAGGAGAAAGAATATACTTAGCAATTCTCAACACGCTTGAAAATCTAAGTGACAACCGAATAAAATAGTAATGACAATTTGCCATTGAATAGAATTATATGAGAAGTGAGTTTGTATTTGGAAATAAATTTACTTCTGAAAATCCCAAACAATGCATTTTTATAATTTAACTATGATTTTAAATTTTAAGTTGTTTTGTTATGTTTGACTTGTTTTTTCCCCAGAAGACTCAAAGTGAAGTAGCCGAGGTATTTAGTTTTTTTCTGCTCTGTTTTTTTCTAGTGTTTTTAACTTAGTAGATCCTTCATCTTCATAGTTCTCAGATGTTGTTTCTATTAGGCATTTCTGTAATTTAAACAACTACATTTCTTGTCTTTCTGTGTCTGTAATGTATATATGCATATGGTATAAAGAGAACATAATGCCTAATTAATTATACGTCTTAGTTTTTTTCAGTTGAAACAAATATATCATTGTTGAAGATGGCTTATGTTTTAACCATAATTTTTTTTTAATATTGGAAAAGGGTAAAGAGAGAACTTTCAAGTCTAATTCATTAACTAAATGAACCTTAAATGTGGACAAGTCTGACCCTATCTTTAATCTGACCCTGCTAGCATCCCATGAACCTGCTACCCTCCCTGCAGCTACCTGGATGCAATTATCTTGATCATTTTATTAAATAAGCGCATCTTGACCTCCATCTTTCCTAGTATTCAAGCTAACTCTGGTTACTTTCTTTCTTCCGTTAACAATCCCTTTTCTCTCAGCAAGTCTTGTCACACAATTACATGCATGGTGTCAAACAAACCATTTTTGGCATTTGCAATAAATCTTTCCTGGATGAATCTATTCCTTTTTTAAGGTTTAAGAAGATATTTGAAACAATTTTGGTCCCTTAATATACTTTCTTGTACACATTACTGAAAAGGAAAATAAGCAAAGGCAACAGATAAAAGTCCTGGCAAACTAAACTGTGAGAATCTGTGTTGAAAGAAGGGTGAGAAAGAAAGATAAAACTAAGGAAAAAGTTATGCAAACAGAAAAATAAAATTAAAGTCAAATTTCAGTGCTATTAAATGTTTTTAAATGAAGAACTATTTTAATCCCAGAAAGAATATTATAGTCTACCTACTGGGAACCTATTTTCATATGTTTAATGTAAATTAAAATTATCAGTACGAGGAAGGTGGCAATACTTGCTTTGAGTTTTTAAAAATTTCATTTATTCCTGATGAGAATAAACCTCAAGTAGTAAGAAAAGACTTGGTGGTGGAGGTGTTTGGAGAATAAATACAAGGGAAATGATTCTTTTATTTTCCCTCTGTTGTGCCTTTTTTGATCCTCTCATTTCATGTTTACACTATTCTCAAGTCTTTGGGGAATAGCACCTTCCAGGGACACAAACGATGTATCTGCCCATCGCCTGCATTTAGGTCCTCAGGGCATGGGGCGCAGTCCCAGCAGAGCAGCCCTCTTCCCAGACTGTGCCCCTAAACCACCCAACCTCTGCATGGAGCAGGATTTCACTCTTTGGTCTCCTCCTACTTATCGCGTGCCTTGGCAATGATCTTGAACTTAGGAGGGTCTTTATATTCCACCAACAACTGATGCATATTTTTAACAAAATCTGAACTCAGAACTCAATATCTAAATTGATCTATTAGAAAGTAGCTATATTTAGTAGATAATTTTCTGATCTGTGTATTGAAAACCAAACCTTTTGACACGTTTTGTTCCACCAGTAATGCACTCGAGGAGAAGATGAAGTATATGTAGATACTAAGGAAAGCACTTTGCTAGACAACTGTCCCAGAATGGCAAGTTCATCAATTCTTGCTAATTATTCTATGTTACTTAAACTTCCCAATATTAACAAAATTTTATTATTATCCAACCTTTGTTCTCATCCCTTACAATTTGATTCACATATCCTTTACTAAGAAATAGACATATTCATATTTACCTTATGAACAAGCCCATTTTGCAAAACAGGACTTGGTACCCATTCCCTAAAGCAGTTGAGTTCTGCATTCACCAGTTAAATGAGTATATGTGCACTTTGGGTTTGAAAAGACAGAGGCTAAGTTGCTGATGTGGGCAAGCAACACAGTCAGCATAAAGCCTTAATTAAATAAGCATTGTGCTTTCTTAATTCTAGTATACTAAAATCTACAGCATCCCTTAGGAACTTTAAAATACCCAACAGAGTCTCAGCACCTCATTTAGCAACCGTTGACTTAGGCCAGTGATTTGGTTGGGTAGTGTTTGGATTCAATTACTTTGAAATAAGGAAACAAATAGAAGTCAAGTTAATTATCATATTGCCTTAGTTGGGATGCTTTTCTAATTTGGAAAAAGAGATGGGAAAACAACCTATGATCAACTCTATTCAATAAGCTTTCGGATACCAGGGCTTTCGTAGTAAACAGTAATTTTGTTGCTGGTATCATCTCTGTCCCCAGGAACAATGGCCCCATCATTCATAACACTAGCATCATCCTTCTAAAAGAAGACTTCCTGGAGTAAAGACACTGCCGTAGTTTTCACAAAATTCTGTCTAGTAGTAGTAGAAAGAGTGAGTTACCTATTGGTACAACAAGGTTTTTTGTATGAATTGAACTGCATTATTTACTGGTGTAATGGCAAATGCATGGTTGTGAGACCAAACAGACCAGTTCAAGTTCCAGCTCTACTCCTTCCTAGTTACTCACTGAGAAAATTACTGGACATCTATGGTCCTCAGAGTTTTTTTTTCATTCTGTAAAATTGGGTTGATCAGACCTTAAGAATATTGTTATAAGGATTAATATAATGGCAAACAGTCTTGACAATATAGTTGGCACTCAACTGATCACAGCTTTGGAGGTTAGCAGTGTAAGGAGTAAGAGGAAAACATTTTAAATCCTAGCATAACTTGCCAAACACACACAGACATTCAACAGTGTGTTCAGAGATTTGATGAGATAAAGCAAAAGTGTGTTAATCATTTACACAGTTAAGGACTTGGGGATCGTGTGCCATTGGAGGAAAACTGGATGTTAGTATTGCAAACAACCATCTTGATAAATAGGACATGGAGCTGAAATCAATAAAAAGGGATTCAATAACAACAAATGTAAACCG
Organism: Ceratotherium simum simum; assembly: GCF_057802395.1. Lineage (NCBI taxonomy): Eukaryota > Metazoa > Chordata > Mammalia > Perissodactyla > Rhinocerotidae > Ceratotherium > Ceratotherium simum. The sequence goes on along the minus strand of NC_141914.1, from coordinate 19,492,132 downwards.
CGCAAACAATTGTTCCATGGGGATGGAGATGTAAGCTATAATGAATGATAAATTGAGTATAAGTCAATAATATGATGGTGCCATGTAAAATTCCAGATACTGCTTTGGGGTATATTAATAGAGAGAGCATGGATGAAATGAGAGGTGATTAATTTTGTTCTACCAGCACTCTTTAGGCCTCAATTGGATAACTGTGTTCAATATTTGTTCCTCAGTTGAAAGAGAATCATAGATAAATTTGAATGAGTTCAGAAGAGAGCAACAAAAATGATAAAAGCTTTGGAAAATGAGATCTATAAGGAAACATTAAGGGAACTGGGCATGTTGAGACTGGAAGAAAGATAACAGAGAAACAAGGTAACAACTAACACATAAGAAAGCGATACTATAAATGAGGGAAGGGAGCATTTATTCCCACACGTCACTCAGAGTTGAGTAAGTTGGGCTTGGGCTGCAGTAAATAAAACTTAGTTTAAATGTTAAAGATAGCTTTGTGAGTATAGAGCAGTTTATGTGAAAGCAAGATACCTTTAATGATTATGAAAACTTACTTATTAAATAATTTCAAAGTGTCAACCGTGGAATTATCCTTTTGTAGTTTTGGTACAGTGGAAAGGAGATGCCCCAGGTTATTACCAACTCTGTTTTATTCTAATCACAGCTCTACAAATATACCTATAGTTCATGTGTCTGCTGACATAATTATAGATATAGTTATAATCAACCTGCTTTTAAAAAGGGGTTCTTGATTATTTACACATTTAACTTTGTTGGCTGTTTTGTCTTAATTCAGGTGGCAGAAGTGTTTATTTTTTTCCTTTGATATTTTTCCGTTCTTTGGTTCTTCTTTATACTCTTACTTTTAAATTCAGATTCTAATATAAAGCTATAATGGTACTAAATGATGTGAGTAGATTTTCTGAGTCAAAACTTTATAGCAAGGCTTGCTGTATTTTATAACTTCCTGGTTGGGCGGGTTCAGTAAACTAAGGTAAGTGAAGTACTCATTAGGGACAGACAATGGGCTTCCAAAGGCAAGATAATCAGCCCTTTTGTATTAGCCTTAGTTATACTTATGATTAATGTAGAATTAGATAAGCACCACCATGCATTATGTGAACCTAGACATTTTTTTAGCAAGTTGACATTCAGTTGCCTATTTTTAAAAAGGAGAATAATACCTGCACTTGTAAGAATAAGTGAGTCTATTTATTTAGAGTTCCTGGCATGGAGTAGGTGTTTAATAAACAACTGTTCCCTCTGCTTGTCTTTCTTTGAAAACATTTGCGCATCACTTCCCTGCACAAATTCAGTAGTGGCCCTCTGTCTCCTAGTTAAATTTCAGTCTCATTGGAGCTGCATTCAAGGCCGTCTATAATCTGACTCAACGCTTCCTTTCCAGTCTTAGTTTGCTTGCTTCTTGGTTGAGTAGGAGTTTTCTTGTCAGTGTAGTAGACCATATTTGAAATAGTCTAGAACTACCCCGAGAGCAGGTCATTGAAGAAAGACCAAGGAGAAGGAGTAGTTATGCATACAGATGGCACATGGGAAGCTTAGACACAGCGTTTAGGTGGTATTCTTGGATCTCTTACTTGTTTGTTCCATCACAGTGTTTATACACATTCGCTTACAGACATTGATTTCATTATTCCACCCAGCTCGTCCAATGGGCACGGTAAGCAGGAGCAGTGGGAAATGTGCATTTCTGATTGTAAGCTATATAAGATTTAATTACCAACACCTCTGATCTCTAAAATTGGTGTTTGGACTTTGTCTTTCTTGTTACTCAAATTTCATTTCCCAGTAGGTGTTGGCTGCCTGCCTCAGAGGCTCTCAAGTTTCCAATGTTGTTTACAAAGGACATTCCCTTTTCTCACTAAGACCCCTAAGAATGGTACCCTGACCCTGAACACCCTACTAACACAGCATGGAGTCAGTCCTACTCACTCCAAGGGGTAGATTCAGACACCTAGAAGTTCTAGAAGTTGAATAAGTTCTTTGAGAGCTGGGCTCAGGTCTTTAAGACAGGAGAAGGATCCTTAGAGTGGAAAGGGAGAGTAGGGAAGGGAAAGAATTAAAAGCCAGATGGAAAAAGGATCACTTCCTGCCTGGACTATTTGCAGTAACCTGAACCGCTTGCTGGTGACCCTCCTTCCACTTCACCCAACTGTAATCAGTCCCTTGCAAAACATCCAGAGCTGATAGTCCATTCTTCTGTTGAAAACCTTTCATAGCTTCCCAATCCCTTCTAAAAAAATCCAAATTCTTGACCACATCCTAAAACCCCTTCATCTTTTGGATCTCACATATCCAAACTTAATCAAAATCACTCACCACTTTGGTGCCAAAGGTCCACACACATTGCCTGACCTCAGTCCCTCATACATACTGAGCTCTTCCCATGTTAGGGTCTTCCATGTGCTTTTTATTATTTGTCTGGAATGCTTTCTGCTGGCTTTTGCATGCTGTCTCCTTTTTAATCATTTAAGATTCAGATTAAAGGTTACTTTTTCAAAGTGTCATTTTTTGACCTCTCTCTTTGGTTGTGTCTTTTTTATTAATGTTTAACACTGCACAAAAATTTTCACCTTCATAGTACTCTTTTCAATTAATAAGTTCAATATATATTGATCGGACTACCTCTTTGTCATCCGCCTCTTCCACTAGTCTGTAAACTCTGTAAGAAAAAAGTCTTTGTCTTTCAATTGCAACACTGTATGCTGAAGTGCCTTTCACAGTGCCTGACTATTAGTAGGAACTTACAAAATATATGTCTAGAGGACTGAATGAATCCCTGGAATTCTTATCCTCATATCTGAACCCTTGGTCTCTAGCCTGTTTGATGTGCTTGAACCATTATCAATTGGCTATTAAGGACTTTATTCTTTGTTTTCCTTTTATTCTTTGTCTCCATTGGGCTTTTGCATCTCTGATTTTGTTCCTTTTTCTCTAATGTGACTCAAACCGAGAGTAAGAAAGTCTATGTCTCACCTTGTTTCAAAATCCTTCACTCACTAATTAAGTAATTATTTATTCTCTATAGAGCTTTCAATTTATTTGTGAAGTGGTGACTCACATAACCTAGATGCAGTAAATAATTCAACTCCCCTAAACTTTTTAAAAAAAACATTCCAACTTATGTTACTAGTCCCATCAGTTTTCCAGGTTCTTTCTGATGGCTCATCATTTACAGATGTACAGTAAGTGTAAAGGATGCAATTTTTTTTGCAATAAGAAGAACAAATTCTCCCTAGAAACCTTCAGTTGCAGACACAGAACAGTTTAATATCAATGCTAATAATGAAATGACTCCATGGAAGCTTCCTTATTCCTTGGGGAGGATTATAAAACTTGAAAGACAAAATTTGCAAGTCGTTTTTTCCCCCATTCTCCCAGTTCATACATAAACACTTCTTATTCTTGTATTAGTCACTCTAAATGGAAAACTATAACATAAACAAGCAAAAAACCAAGACCACCAAGGCGCTCAGATAATTCTTGGCATAAGAGGTGATGTGGGGGGCAGGCCTTGTGGTACAAGCGGTTAAGTGCGTGCGCTCCACTGCGGCGGCCCGGGGTTCGCCAGTTCGGATCCCGGGATCCCGGGCGCGCACCGACGCACTGCTTGTCAGGCCAGGCTGTGGCAGCATCCCATATAAAGTGGAGGAAGATGAGCAGGGATGTTAGCCCATGGCCAGTCTTCCTCAGCAAAAAGAGGAGGATTGGCAGATGTTATCTCAGGGCCGATCTTCCTCACAAAAAAAATAAAAGATAAGAGGTGATGTGGTATAGGTAGTAGTGAATATGGGCATATTTTACTCTCTAATACAGCACCTGAGAACTAAAATGCACATAACAAATACGTGTTAAATAAATAAAATGACATATATATGATTGATGTAAGTTCTAAATTTATGTGTGTAGCAGAAATTTAACTAGTGCTTTAGCAAATATCTGAATAATATATCTGTTGACTACGATTTTTTGAAAGTATAAAATTTAGTATTTGCTCTATAGAATATAATTGTGGATTTCACCGGAATTTTTATATGCTAAGATTTTAATATTTTAAAATTTAATATTTCAGCCTAACTTTCCCTAGCCTGAGGGAGTATGTCCATTTAAATTATGGCTTTTATCTCCTTAAAGAGGATAACAATTATTTTGTTGATCTCCTGTGATGTCTTATTCCTTATTTAGTATGAAAGAGTAAATATTATTTAGGTGATCAGAATATACCATTACTTATAGAAAACTATGATTTCATTCTGTAATTCACTTCTGACGTCAAAACCTGGGATATTAAATCAGTTCTTTTATTTAAACGTGATGAGAGCTTGTTGGAATCCCAAACTCTAGCCATTCTGTGTAGATAATTGCACACTTTTTTAGTTCTGGAGTTTAGTAAACTTTTGGTGAAAAATAGAACATGTAATTCAGAACATTGTAAAGTGGTAATTTCACCCCAAACAATAGTGATAGGAATATTAACTTGTATTTGTATGTGCTATATATATTTTTTACATATTAATTATATACACACACACAAATGCCTTGAGTTCATATTCTCTGAAGTTGAGGAATAAAGGTAACAGAGGAACAGACTACCTTAATAATTCTCTCAATTCATATAGCAACATAGTGAAAGAGGTTAAATTAGAATTTTTTTTTCGTACTTAAACCGTTGTCTCTCCTCTGCCCTGAAGATAATCTAGTGCCTTATATTTAACAAGCATTTGTAGCATTGATATAAACTGTGCTGTTAGAAGAATTTGATTGGCGACTTGGCTGAGGGGCATAGTATTTGATATTATATACTCTTCTCATATATCATAGTTTGCAACTGAACTAGGACTGTGATTTTTTTTTAGGATGAGAGGCTAAATTGTGTAGTTTGTGTTCTCACAGGAGAGAACACAAATGCATTTGTAGTCATATAGTAAGCCTACCTTATTCAAATGTAAAATAAAATAAAATAGAAAAATAGAGCCAATTTATTAAAAAGGGATGATGTTCTATAAACCCACTAATTGGACATGGAAAGTCATTACTTGTTTACAACTGCTAGAAATAGGCTTATTCTCTTTATTCTGATTTAGATTTATTGGATTCAGGGGAAAAAAATGTCAGCTAAAATATCATTTGCATGAGAAATAGCCAGGAATGAAGAGATAATCGTGGCCAGTCACCACCGTCAATAATCATTACTCTCATTTATCATTCTGTAGCACTCTGTATTAGCAAAATGCTTTGCAGTTACAAATCCTTTTAGCTATGAGAGCATAAATGTCCTCAGTTCCCACTTCAATGCATGACACAGTGGAAGTCACAGCGCTGGTTGGTGTCAATTACATAGATAGACCAGGGAAGTCCTAATCAGAATGCCAGGACTCTTCACGCCTTGTCCCCCAAATACAGTAGAGATCAGGAAGGAAATGAAAATCTCTGGTAAATGTCCCGAAAGCAATGATCTCTGGTGGTGGTGAAGAAGTAGACGAAGAAGAAGGGGAAGATGAGAAACTGGAAAAACAAAAAATAACACTATTTTTTAAAAATAAAAGCATGGAGGGGCCGGCCCGGTGGCGCAAGTGGTTAAGTGCGCACGATCTGCTTCAGTGGCCTGGAGTTCGCAGGTTCGGATCCTGGGCGTGCACCTATGCACTGCTTGTCAAGCCATGCTGTAGCGGCGTCCTATATAAAGTAGAGGAAGATGGGCACGGTTGTTAGCCCAGGGCCAGTCTTCCTCAGCAAAAAAAAGAGGAAGATTGACATTGGATGTTAGCTCAGGGCTGATCTTCCTCACAAAACAGATAAAATGAAATAAAAGCATGGAAGCTAAACAGTTTCAGAATAAAGAAATTCAAATCAGATCAAGTATCTCATAAAGGTATGTATCCAGTGTAGAAATCTAATCTAAGTGTCGACATACCAAAAACAAAAAACACTGGGAAATGTATTAGTACAGTAAGTCAGATGACACATTATATGTTAAAAAGATATCCTTCCAAGGATGGCTAAAAAGTTATTACTTATTTGTGTCCAAGTTATCAGCCATTCAGTAGAAGGATCAGGAGAATCTCTGAAAAATAATGTGGGACCTCTATTTTTCTCTTATCTAGGGTAATCAGCTAGCATTGTCTTCCTAAGCTAATACTAAGACCTTTATTACCAGGCAATGTATAAATTTTACAGGTATATTTGACTTCTTGTTTCTTCTGTAACCCCTCTGTTTTAAGAACTTCTCTACTCTCACTTAGATAATAAAGGTATAAAATCATATGACATCAACTGCTTCAACCAGAAGTGGATAAAACAGGATCACCTTGGTGAAGTGAACTGGACCAGCATTGAGAAGAGTTGGGTTCCGGTTCTGCTGGAGTCACTTCTTAGCTCTATGACCATTAATAGGACACAACACTCTTAGACCTCAGTTCATCCGTCTTTAAAACTGATGGCTTCTAAGATTTTTTTTTTCTCTGATATGAATTTCTTCTTCTAAACTATTCTATACCAGTCATTATCCTGCTTTTGTCTTTAGGTATGAAAAATCGGCCTGTCTGTATCTTCGGTTTATATCCTATACATTCTATACAATGAGTAAATGTTGTAAGTACACATATTCTTGAACATATAAAATTCCGAATAGTGTGTGTCTTAGACCATTTGAGCTGCTATAACAAAAATACCACAGACTGGGTAGCTTAAATGACAAACATTTATTTCTGACAATTCTGGAGGCTGGGAAGTCCAAGAACAAAGTACTGACAGATTTGGTGTCCGGGGAGGGACCACTTCCTGATTCATAGATGGCCATCTTCTTGCTGTGTCCTCATATAGCAGAAGGGGCAAGAAAGCTCTCTGGGGTATCTTTTGTAAAGGCACTAATCTCAGTTATGAGGTCTCCACCTAATTAGGTCTCAGACCTAATCATCTCCCAAAGGCCCCACCTCCTAGTACCATCACATTGGGTATTCGGTTTCAACATATGAATTTTAAGGGGACGTAAACGTTTAGTCTGTTGCAGTATATGACTCCAGTTTTTCTCAAAGTGGTGTGCAAAATAATTTGAGACGGTACATAACACAGAATGCTGTCGCCATAGCCCCAAATCATGTGGTGAGAGTCAATCTCCTCATATCTCTTCAATTGTTTGATTATACCAAGAGTTTTGGTTCAGTGCTAATAAAGCTTTAACGTCTTTATAAAGACTTGGTAATTTCTCCTTAAAAAGAAATAAAACTGTAACAGATGCAGCATAGGCCTTCGGCTCAGAGCTTTCAACAGAATCTAAGCAGATGATAACACCATTATTTTGTTTTTGCAGCATTTTCATGTTTGTTTATTTATAACAAGTGGTACTTATATTCCATGTATAATAATAATATAATTTTCTAGTTAAAATAAATATAGTTAAGTAAAAAATGTATGTATTTAAAAGAAAATATTATTTAAATAATAGGGCAGATGGTATATGAATATGGCAAAAATTGTATACAAAGATGACTAAATTTGATAAAAACTAGGCTACTCTAAATGTTTTTCAAAATAGCCTATTGTGTCACCCCTTGGCAAACACACTGGACATTTTGAAATCCCACTCTATAAATTTAATGAGCATATTCTTTCAGAATGTGAAGTGTTTTAACTCACTTTGGCTGTGAAGTCATTGGCTGAGTATTAAATGAGCTAAGTTTCCAGAGCTCATGAAATTTGTAATCTTACTCTGATGACAAACATTTGCCTTCTGAAATCTATAACTGTACTTCAAACTGTGACAGCTTTACACCACACAATTGTGGCACAACTGTCTCTTCTTTATAATTTCAAAAGCCTTCACAGCCTAGAAAGTTGATGTCTGTAAATTACTTTATAATCAATGGGTTCTGCTAGACATGGGAATTATGTAAATTAATAGACCAATAGTAAATAAACTTCCAAGGGCGTAAGTATTTTTGCTTATAATAGTCAACTCTTTTTAGTCATGGACTGGTTTTAAATGTATATTATATTTATCACATTTAAATGATGCCTTAAGTCAACCTTTTTTTTTTTTTTTTTCACTTTAAACTTTTCTTTAAAAATTATAATGGCCAAGGTGGAATTGAACAAGACTGCAGAATTTATTCAAATATTCATTCATTCAAAGGACAGATAGATGCTAAAATATAGGGATGACCAAAATATAGTCCTTGTTGTCATAAGTGCTGAAGTCTAGTGAAGGAACCAGATAAGCAAGGAATAAAAATAGATAAGTGCTTAGGAGCACATGAGGGGGATGCCTGAATTTATCTATTAATTACTAAGTCCTGAAATACTTCTGATGTACTTAATTTTTATACTAGGTCAGACTCTGAAGATTGTAGAAACATAATGAACTGATATACTCAGGCAAAATAGAACTTTCTGAACAAGTCTGGCAAAACCTGATCGGACATTCTATAACACTTATCCTGTAGAAGGTGGGATGGGAGAGGAGGCTGTGAGATTATGGACTGTTACTTTACTACTTTACTTTTAGCCTCTTTAAAACACTTTAGGGTTTATGACATGTTTCCAAGTGTGTTATCTCATTTCATCCTCATAATGGCCCAGTAAAAGAGAGATCATCCTATTTCCCATTTTACAAATAGGAAACAAAGCCCAATAAAGCTAAGCAACTTGGCCACGATTACTTATATAGAAACTGACAACAGCTGGACTTGAATCTAGGTCTTTCCACTATGCAGATGTTGATTCTATTACTGTGGAGTCAGGTGTAGATTATCCACCTAATTTTTCATCCATTTTATAAATGAGGAAACTCATATCCAGAAAAGATTAGTGATTTATTCAAAGCCGCATTTCTGGGTGTTAGAGAAAATGCATGTATTTAGATAAGAAATGCTTATTCTAAATTTTCCTAATACGTTATGATAATTTGAGAAGAGTTACCTGATCTACTAACTCAATAACTGGATAGAAACAATGCCTTGGAAAGATCATTGGATGGGGCATCAAAAGACCTGGGTTCTAGTTCTGCCATATTGTAAACTATTTGTGGAACCCATGGACACAATTATTGCTTTCCCTTTTGCAGGATTTCTATGAACTTCACTTGCTAGAAAAAGGGAAAGGACGCCAGGTGATGATAGGGAGCTTTTCCTATAAGAGATAGATTGAAGAGCTACACTCCACAGGGTCACAAATAGCAGGATGAATGGTTATGGATGGTTCCATAACATCTGGTATCCAAAAGGAGACCAGAATCCAGGAATAACAGGAGGACTGCATTCAGAAATCTCTGAAACATTTATGCATTTCTGTAACTGTCAGTTTCATATCCAGGTCTCTTCCTGGGTAGATATTGGTAGTAAAATGGTTACGTATAAGAAGGTATTAGTTTTTATTTCAAAGGCAGTAAGGAAGTGGAGCTTTCTGTAGTTCTTAGAATTCATTTTATCCTTTCCTCTACTTTCCCCAATTCAGTTTTTTTGGTTTTCCTGGTAATGCCCTGTATTAGTTTTCTAGGGCCACTGTAAGAAAGTACCACAAACCAACTGGCTTAAGCAGCAGAAATTTGTTGGCTCACAGTTCTGGAAGCTAGAAGTCCAAGTTCAAGGTGTCAGCAGGGTGTTTCCTTCTGAGGGCTGTGGGGGAGAATATGTTCCATGTCTCTCACCTACCTACTGATGGTTTGCTGGCAAACTTTGGCTTTCCTTGGCTTGCAGCAGCATCGGTCTTATCTCTGCCTTGATCTTCACATGGCGTTCTCCATGTGTGCGTGTCTTTGTCCGAACTTCCTGTTTTTATAAGGACACCAGTCAGATTACAGCCCATCCTAATGACCTCGTCTTTACTAATTATATCTGTAATGACCCTATTTCCAAATGAGGTCACATTCTGAAGGACTAGGGGTTAGGAATTCAATATATGAATTTTGGGAGACACAATTCAACCTGAATTGAACCTGTAACATGCCCACTTGGCTAACCAAATTCCTGCACATGCACTTAATAAGTGTATCAGTCAGTGTCCCACCAGAGAAAGCAGAACCAGTAGAGAGAGAGAACGTGTGTGTGTATGTATGTATATATAGATAGGTAGATTAAATAGATACTTTTATACATATGTCTCTATATATGTATGTAAATATATGTATGTATGTATAAGTATGTATATATGTGTGTGTATGGAGAGACAGAATGAAAGAGAGAAGGGAGATGGCGATGGGGTGTGGGGGAGGGAGAGATTTATTGATTGCAAGGAATTGTAATGCAATTATGAGAGCTGTTTGGGCATGTCTGAAATCCCTAGGGCAGGCCATCAGGAAGGGCAGTTTGGAAATTCTTGGTCAGGAGCTGATGCAGCAGTCCACAGGGAATTTCTTCTTCCTCAGGGAAACCTCAGTTCTGTTCTGAAGGCCTTCAACTGAATGGGTCGGGCCCAACGAGATTATCCAGGATAATCTCTTATACGTAAAGCTGACTGATGACATCGCTGAAATACCTTCATAGCAACACCTGGAGTACAACAACCTAGAATGCTGTTCGACTTAATAATAGAGTACTCTAGCTTAGCCAAGATGGCACAAAACTAACCACCACAATAATTACCAGGGAAGCGGGCAAGAGGCTACTACATTATTCCTTGGACCAGGTGAACTGGGGGCAATAATCTTGGGTATATTATCCAGCAGTGGTGGGCTGACTGGTCCCTGTTTGGGATGCAGGGTGTACACAAGGTTTGTGTGCTATTTTGTCACAGCCCAGGACCCTTGGTGTATTTCTCTTTTCTATCCTGGCCTTAATACAGCCTCCTGTCTTCCAGTGTATATCATGAAGCTCTAGCTTCATTCTTTCAATTCAATCTTGTGTTCTCTGAAGAAAAAATGCCCAAAGCAATTTTCACCCCATCACACACTGGTAATCATTTTATTTTTTTTGATTATGTTTCCTTCTCTCTTTCAGCCCTTTGGTAAATTACGCAGGGACCCTTTATTCTCATTCTCTCTTTTTCTGTCTCTCTGTGTCTCTATGCTAAGTGCCAGCTGTCATGACTTGGCAGATAATTACCATTTTACAAACAGTATTTAGGGAAATGACATCAGTTTCTGAATGTACGGCTGTCATAGCTTATTCACAGGGCTTCCCTCTGTTAACCACCTTCTCTGCGTGCAGGCCGGGTGGAAGCAGTGGGATGAAGGGAGAGGAAAAGGGAAGACCCCTCGGCTCCAAGCTTTTGGAGAACAATTGCATCCCATTTGTCACTGTTAGTCTAACAACCCTCATTTCACTCCTCCCAAATTCCCCCTGCCATATTCTGCTTTCAGTGGATAAAGAAATGATTGCTTGTATGCATTCAGTGGACCAGCTCCACATTTGCAGTTTTTATAGCTTGAAGAGGCGGGTGGGTGGAAAGGCAGAAGGTACTAGTTCCTGTCCGGGATGATAATATCTGTGGAGTGCTGCAGCTCTCTCCCTCATTTGATGTTCTTGATTGTTCTGTTGGATGAAAAAAATTCTAAAATATTATGAGGTATAAAGTATGTTAGTTTAAATTTCTTAAGTTAGTTCAATAATCTGCCTCCTAGAAATGTTGATTTAAAGATCCTGTTAAGTGCATAAGATTGAGTAGAAGAAACAGGCTAAGAAAATAAGAAACCTGTATTAACTTCAATTTGTGAGCCAACTGGCGCCATGAAAAGAGCACTAGATTTCAAATTAGGTAATCTGCGTTCTATTCTGGGCTCTTAGTTAAGAAATGTAAGTCATTTGGTCTATACAGCCCTCAGTTTCCCACTGCAAAACAATAATAATATTCTTAACAAAAAACTTTCTGCGTGTCAGGCACTGTTACAAGTACTTTATTTACGTTAATTATTTAGCCTCTCAATGACCTTATGGATATATTCTATTATACATATTTTACACATGAGGAAATGGAGACACACAGAGGTTTGGTTACTTGTTTACTGGATTTGAACTTAGGCGGTCTAGTTCTACAGTGTAGATTGGTGGCTACTGTAGGCAATGACTTGCACAGTGTTTTTAACAAGAATCAGGGCAGTAGGAGGAGGTGGTATAAGAGATCTTGCATACTGATCATTGGGAAACCTTTTAGATTATGTAGCCCCTGCTGGTCCCACTCCTCACCTCTCTGATCAAGGTTCTAGTATTCTTCCTAAAGTGCAGTATCACCAGAAGGGGAGGACTGTATAATTTGGAAAATCTCACTCGTGCCGGGTCGATAACTATTGCACTGGAGAGTTCCTAGTCCTCCCCAGGCCTACGGGAAAGGATTCTATGATGGCAGCAAATTGGGCTGAATGGCTAACACTTTGTAGAGTTGAATTACAATTTTTATTGAATCAGAGAAGTGATCAGAATGCACAAGTATAGTGAGCTCAAGCTCGTGGCAAGTCATTTGGTGCATTTTTACGGTAGGAAATATAAGCACTTTCTGAATCACTGATTGCTAATTTACCTACAAAGATCTGTTTAATAAGGACAGTTCATTAAGTTGCAGTCCCCGTGGCCCGGTTCCTGCCCTTCACAGCTGAGAATGTTCTTCTCCTTTTTGATTCTCTTGAAATTCCACATTTGCTTTCTTCCCTACCAGAGCTACATGCTTTCTTCTCTTCCTTCCCTTTCTTCTCTGCTACTTAAATGCAGTCAGGATTGCACCCAAGGTAGTTGTGCTTCTGTTGCTTAAGCTAGAACTGAGAATGAGTTTGATATAGAATAAATATGACAAAGTTGACTTTCGAGTTCATGCTTCCACGAACATTGTAACTTAGTGATGTGACGTGAGGGGGTTAAATCAGATTCTCTGGGTAGAACTGCAACCTCAAGAAAGTCTCTGGTTTGGCAAACAAAACACAGACCTGCAGACCTGGGCGGCTCCCTCTCAGATGCTGATCCTGCCAATTTTTGGTCTTACAGCCTTGAGTAAGTCATTTAACATTAACTTGTCTCATCTACAACATGGAGATAATAATTTCCTTGCAGTATTGTTATGACAAAAAGAGATAATATGTCTTGTATGTGTTGGAACTCAATGGATAGTAATGGTTATCACTCATGCTCTTATAAAATTACTTCTATAGGAAACTATGGAGACACATTTCAAATAAACAGCTTCCATCATAGTATTTATAAGCATTCTTGTGCAAATTGGGAGTTATTCATGCGTTATTGCAAAATATTCTCCTTTATTTAGTTTTTTCTTTATGGATTAAAGATAGATGAAGCAAATAAATTACTCTGGTCTTAGAAATTGAGTTAAATGTAATTATTCAGAGTTTGTGTACATCCTGCATAAAACTACTCACATTTGACATTCTAGTGGCGATTTGGTGGAACAGCCACACCAGACACACACACAATACTCACAAGAGACTGTTCCAAATGCTCCCATTTCTGACCTATCTTAACGTAACCGTTCCCTCTTCTTGATCTGAGGTTCTCATTTAGCATCACTTCTCTATTAGACCACAGAAACAAAGAAAATTGCTCCACAACAAACAAACAAACACTGTTAAAATATCTTTAGCACCTAGGACCTAGAAAGACAGAGATAGCCCCAAAATGGGCTTTTCTAGAGTTTTTCCATTAACACATAAACAGGTGTGGATTTATCAGATTAGCTAGTTACATGGAGGTGTTGAAATGTGAGGCAGAAGAAAAAAATGGGAATTGGACATTGGAAAAAAGGCATTAGCACAGAAGACAAACTGCTTCCCTCACTCTTATGCCTGGGGCGGTGAGACCATGAGCCTGAATCTAATGCTTTAGGCATATTCGTTATCCACTGATTCGAATTTTCTCTTTATAACTTTCATATTATTAATATATGACTCAATAACAAAAGGTCATAAGATATTTTGGCTAAAAAATTCCCTCTGATAAAACAGGGTGTCCATGTTCTGATGAATTATTTCACTGGGTAGATAGAGTTTTTACATTAATGCTGTGACTGTAAGGGGAAAATGAGATACAAAAATAAAGCTATTTATTTATATTCCATCTTGTTCCAGAGAAGATTTAGAGTGGAAACTAAGGTAATTATCTGATTATGCAAGCAAAAACAACAACAAAAAAGTAAATAATCCAGGTTTTAAGAAAAGAAGCTGTATGTGTGTATGTATATGTGTGTGTGTATGCAGTATACGTGTGTATTATATTCTAGATTTAAATTTTAGCTTTGTATTGCATACGCTTAAGTTTAGAAAAACAAAATAGGATGAACAGGAACTTTTAATGACATGGTAAATTATCTTGTGCTGTTATTTGAAGTACGTCATCTACGTATAGAGTTGAGAGAAGACAAGGTTATGGTAGCGTGAGGAACTTTTAGGGAGGGAGAAAAGCTCATCCTTTTTTCCTCTTCCTCTCGAGACACATAGACAATGTATCCTCACACTCTACATTTGTGCTGCCCAATACAGTAACCACTTGCCACATGTGGCTCCTGAGCGCTTGAAATGTGGCTCGTCTAAAATGAGATGTGCTGTGTCAAATGCACACCAGATTTCTAAGACTTGTATTGATTATGTATTGAGATAATATTTTATGTGTATTGGGTTAAATATAGTAGGTTTATGAAAATTAATTTACTTTCTTATTTTTACTTTTCTTAGTGTAGTGACTAGGAAATTTAAAATTATATATGTGCCTCTCATTTGTTGCCTGCAATATATTCTATTTGAGAGTGTTGGGCTGGAATGCAATTCAAACACAGAACCCCGTGAAGAGTTGTAAGCAAGTGATGGCCTTAGAGAGAGTCAGAACCTCCTTGTGCGTTTGGTGGGGGCAAGATTCCAGCTTGGTGGGAGAGTGCAAAGGAATTTCTTCACAGTTATCATACAGATCTAATTAGCTGCAACACACTTTCACCAGCTTCAGGGCCCACAAATAGCTACCTCAAGGAGAACAGAAAGGAATAATATGGAACTTCACTCCTTTCCTATTGCACGGGCATGTCCATAAAGGTGAAAGAAAAATTCAGCAAATAATTCCATTTCCACTTGCCACTTTCTTCTTCAGAGAAAATTTATTGTGCCTGAATATTATTATCTTTGTTTATTATTGTTGACTTTTTCATTCTAGATGGAGGTTGCCATTCTATTGGGTCAATATCTCCTTAGAGAAATTGTGTCTGAAAGGAAATAGTACTCCTTTTGCATTGAATACAACTGTTTATTTTGGTGGAGAGGCGAGAGTTTGTTTCCTATCCCAGGTGTGCCCTCACTTGGTGACTTAGTCACTTAACTTCTCTCAGCCTCATTTCCTCATGTGTTCAAAACTCTAACATTTGACAATTCTGTGAAACACACTGGAGCACTTTGGTGCTTGTTTGTAACTCACCTTTGCCTTGCTGTGCAAGAGCATACGTGCAAATCCGCCCCCCACCTATCTTAAAACCGCAAAACAGTGGGGATCTAATTCACTCAGAGGTTTTATGGTTGAAGAAAGCATGTCTGGGTGGTCTCTGATTTGCTCCCCCATCCTCAGTCTCTAAATTGGGTCTAAACTGGTTACTATGACAACACAAGCCCTAGAAACTTGATATGTCTTCTTTAATACATCTTACATTGAGAAACCTATAAAAACAATATTTCTATGTGGTGCCAGGGTCCATTCATTTTAATTTGAGGCTGATGCCAGTTAGAAAAGTAAGATCCATCAAAATAAAATTTTAAATATATATATACCTAAACCTTTAGGAAACAAGGCCCTAGGTACAGTAAGGAATAAGAAAGAACGGCTATATTAGAGAGTTACTTGCGGAGCTGTCAAACTGAGAGTGTTTGGCAGTGGGAAATTTCCTCGGAAAAGAGAAAAATCTCTGAGAGATTTAAAGATCTTATTGAAATTCACACTGCGAATTGCCATTCCCCACAAAGGCCCCTGAAGCTGAGGCAGTGAGTGAACACAAGTCTCCCTAACTGGGCCAGTGCTGACAGCCTCAGCACCACTCTTCATATTCCAGCAGCCTCTCCTGTCAGCTGCAGAGCCTGTGGGACCCTCAGAGGCCTGGGGAGAGGCAGGCAGAAGGTTTCCTCAGGGCCTTGTGAACTCCTGGCTGGGCTACAAGCGATGCTCGTTCAATCAGATTCCCTCTGTGCTTAAAAAAAAGTGGCTGATTTCAGATTCACTTTAGCCTTTCAAATCTATTATGTCTTCCAGTTGAGTTCTTTGCACACCTGAAACTCCCTTCTTTTAATCACCTTCTACCAGCGTTCAAGTACCACTTGTGGATTGACCAGCAAGATTGCTCTTGACAGCTGACGCCACGTGAGAGCGGCTGGCTTTTATTGCTTTCCTCATCAACTGTTTCTATTTTCGGGTCTCATCTGATTCCCTTCACACACACCCCCTTTGACGTTTCATCTCCCATTGGCCTTGACATATGTCTTTATCTCCTCATTTCACTGTTCAAAGTGTATGTGAAAGCACCAGATGGGGCGCCCAGAGATCTGAGTTCTATTCCTGGATTTCCTGCATTCTCTGTCCGTGACCTTGAAAGGGAGTGCTTTGTTCTTCCTTCCCTCTGACCAGGATTTGGTGAAGATTAATGTGATATGATTGATCATATCTGGGATGACAATGAAATTGAACAGTCCTGGGTCTTCGCAGAGAGCCCTCAGCTGGAGATGAGGAGATCTGGTTACCCTCGCTTGTCCCCAAACCTAAATACAGACATGAAACAAAAAATGGAGGACATAGTAGCAGTGGAGATAATATAAGAATAAATATACAAACTTGACCACAACAATCAAGATTAAATATGAGGCAGAATTGTAAATAAAAATTATCGATATAATAAATAATTTTTATAGCATTTATGTATGATTTTACACATGCTTTTTCTCATTTATAATGCTTTGATAGTTGTTATTAGAAAGACGTTGTTTAAAATATAGTCACAGTTCAAAGCCTCTCACCTGCCTGGCCAGAGTTCTTTCATCGAGGCTGAAGATGAGCCAGTATAATAATCCGTGGTCCCAGGGAAAGGCAGATGTGATGAGCAAGCATCAGGGCTTTGGAGATCATTAGTCATGTAGTGAGACATTCCAGGCAAAGCTCTAAGCCAGCCTCCATTACAGATTTCTAAGCAACACTCTCCAGCTACGTACCAGGAATGGCATCCTTGGGGACAGGCATGTCGCATAGGTTATAGCTTATGTCAGGCTGTCTGTAGCCCACCTAACAGTTGCTGCAGGGACTGCCAGCTACATCCCTCCATAAAAACAATTACTAACACTCTGGAGCCTTAGTGTTTTTTTTTTTTTTTTTCCTATCATGCTTCCTGGAGGGAAAGCAACATGCTGCCCTATACAAACAGTTTGGTGCAAAATCTCTCTCTTTTGAAGTCATTTTGGAAGTACAGAACTCAAGTTTGTGTATATGGCATACCTAATTATTTCCTTTTGCACTGTTATTGTTGAAGCATCTCATTTTTGGAATAGATAGGACTCTAACCAGTTGTCTTTAAAGTGAGTTTTGTCAATTCCGTATATGAAATATTATTTCCCCATTGCGTATCATTTAAATTAAGTTTAATTCAGCAAACATTTTATGAGGGCCTATTACATGGCCAGCACTGTGCTGAATATATGAGCGTCAGAGATGAATGAGATGCAGCTGTTGCCTTCAAGAAGCTAGCAGTCTAGCTGGAGAAGCAGACCTCTCAGAAATTAACTCTGGCAGAATGTGAGGCATGCTATAATGGCTATATGAAAAAAATATGATAGAAGCAAAAGGGAGAGAGTAATTAATTCCACTCAGATGGGTCAGGGAAAGCTTCACAGAAATTAAATTGGAGCTGGGCTTTGAAGGATGTTTCAAGTTTTTTCCAAGAGCGAAGAGTAGGAGGAGAGCAGTGCAGGCAAAACGGATGCACACAAGAAGGCACAAAGACAAATTTCAGGGAGAAGTCATGCAATGGCAAGAAAGAGAGAGAGAAGGAAGAAGGGCAAGGTTGTTAGCCCAGGGCCAGTCTTCCTGGGCAAAAAAAGAGGAGGATTGGCAGATGCTAGCACAGGGCTGATCTCCTCACAAAAAAAAAAAAAAAAAGAAAAGAAAAGAAAGAGAGAAAGAGAAAAGTGCTGTCATTGCCATGTATGGTGGAGAGGGTTAGCAAGACAGAGGATTCTAAACATCTTTATCTGTATCCTGTCACATGGCAACCAATGAATCTCTTAAGGCATGGGATGCCATGTTAGATTGTTTTAACAAACATAGCTCTGATGGCTATGGAGAAAACCAGATTAAAAGAAGAGCTTGCAACCAGAGAAACTAATCTGTAGA